>NW_027223331.1:8144416-8319625 GCF_030449975.1 Polyergus mexicanus
ACACACACGCAGATCAATTAGTATAGCTGTTAGATTAATCTGAAGAACTCAAATATTTTCCGATACTTCATTATGGTCTTTAATAAACAAAAGTTGAAGTATCGATTATCGTAAATGGAAAGTCACACACGTTAAAAGCACAGCGAAATATAAATAATCAGATAAAATAATATAAATAAAATATAATAAGCTAGAATTTCAAACATGATTTTTGCGCATTCTTCTTTTCACGGCTGGTATTATCGATGCTAGATAAATAACGATAATACACAGATAATAGTTTCCATAAATGGCTATAAATGGACTCGCGAACATTTCGGTTATCTAATACAGAAACGATCGACGGAATAGGATTCTTGATGCAACTCTGTGTGTTCCCGGACATAACTCCGACTATCGTACGACCGCATTCGCTTCTCGAGGCGATAACACGTCGATAAAACACGGCGAAAGTACACGGCTTTACACACCGACGGGCAACGTGGATACCGTCGTTGAAACTAATTTCGTTAGATAGCACCGGGGGAGGAAAGAGGGAGATAGAGGGTTATCGCGCAGTGTCGATGACGCCGCTTAAAAGGGCACTAACAGTTTTATCGCAAGAGATGAAAGAACAACGTTCCAGAAACTGGGTGAAATGAAATATCGTTTCTCCACCGCGAAGTCCTGGGACGATTCAGGGATGTCGTAATATCGGGATATTGCTCCATTCGTATCGTCGCTATTTATTTAACTGTTCCTCACGAAACGAAATTACACGTAAGCGCCTCGTCGATCAAACCGCTTATACGTTCGCTCTCGCTCGGATCGTTTCCGCATTTAAATATTGTAGATAGGGAAATTTTCATGGCAGCAGTGCGAATATTACACTGAATGGCTGTCGTAATTCTAGGATATTTCTTGTCTGAAATATTCGAATAGAAAGGTATCATCTTTTCAACTGCAATATTGTAAACTCTTCGAAAAAAATGTCAAAAATTGTATATTTGTAAATATATTATATAAGCACAGTCTCGGGAATTTTATACAATGGAAATCAATTTTTACTTTGCCTGTAGGAACAATATTTTTAAAGAACACTAGTTTAAATATAAGAAAATAAAACCCAGAAAATATTTTCATTAAAACAGAACGAAATAACGACGAAAAAAACTCTCATTAGCGTAAGGTGAATGGTATTAACGGGCAGGTTCACGCGCTGAATCTTGTCATTAGAAAAAAATTGATCGCGCCCCTTTTACAAGCCTCGTATTATAGGAATTCTTTGATAAGCCGTAAAAGAAGATTCGATCGTTAAGGACATCCCGCAGTGCTCAACGATGACGGTGATAACAAGACGCGGGGGGCGGGGGGGAGGTCTCCGGAAAGTCGCGAGGAACGAGAGAGAGTGCGAATGAACACGGGAGGAAGAAAGATAAGAAGGAGGGAGGAAGCTAAGCCCCATTGAATATGGGGCTTAATAAAAGCACGTATAAATATCGGGGGGAGGGGGGGAGGGGGGAGGGGGGTCTAATACCGCCGCGCCCGGCAACCAGCTGGTGGCTGATAATGAGGTCGTTATTTTACGGAATATGTATATATGTTACACTCTTCTTCCCTTCTCCCCGCGCGCCTCCTACCGCGCCGCATCTCATCCCCGCAGCATTTCTCTCCCCTAAATCGTTGTAATAACTCCCCGCCGGCAATGGAGTGCCGGTCTCTTTTCACGCTGCGTTCCTCCATCGTCGGCGCTCTTAATGATATATACAGCTACCTCGCTATAATTATGTCTTCGTGGAACGCACCGCCATCCTTGCGCTCGAGGCGAGAGACCTGGGACGGAGCGAAATAATGCGCGCGTGAAAAAATGGGAACACTCGAATGCACCAATTTTGAAGATTGCCGGTTAAAATGTATCAAGCGACAAGAGCATGACGACGAAACACCTTCTTTCGCCACGAGATGTAGTAATGTGAAGCGCAAAGGATACATTCCAGCAGGGATATATTGGGTGATTGCATAAGTTCGTGCCCGATTTAAATATAAACTTCAATAGATTATATTTTAGAGATAACACTTTTATTAATCAATTATATAGTCTCCATTCTTTTCTACAATGGTTTTCCAACGATCTATAAGCTTGTCGAGTCCATTTTTGAAGAAAGAACTTGGTTTTTCTTGAAAAAAGTTTGTAAGGTGGTTTTCGACAGCTTCCTCGGAATTGAGATTCTTGCCATTTAAACTATTCTGCAAAGACCGGAACAGATAAAAATCTGAAGGCGCAATATCTGGAGAATATGGCGGGTGCTGCAGAATTTCCCATTGCAACTCCTGCAGTTTTCCTTTCAGTTATTCCTTTCAGTCAGGAGATGCGGCACCCACGTATCAAGCTTGGAAATGTATCCAAGCTTTTTTAAATGACGAAAAGCGGTTGAATTATCGATGTTCAGCCTCTCAGCAATATCCTCAGTTGTAATCCTTGGGTTTCTTTCCACTAAGGCATGCACAATGTCATCATCGATGCCAGAAGGCCGCCCAGAGCGGAGTTGATCCTCCATGTTGAAATCACCATTTCGAAATCTGCCAAACCACTTTTTGACTGTTCGGAGAGCAGAAGCGCGGTCCAAATAAACGCTTTGAATATTTTTTTGTGCAATCCTAACACTCACGCCTTTCCGAAATTCATATAGCATTACATGCCGCAAATGCACCCTTCGTTCTCCATTTTTAATGATTTTTCTTATGCACAAATGGACTTATCTGAACAATGTCTGACGCTAAATTGACATAAGACAATGTCATCTATTCGGTGTAAGCAACAATTACCACACGAAAACAATAGAACTCCGCCATGCAGTAACTTAATGCCATCTGTGAAAATCGGGCACGAACTTATGCAATCATCCAATATTATATTGACGGATTTCGTCTCTCAAAGGCAAATTAAGATTTGCTTTTAACGTGAAATTAATTATCGATTTATCTGTCATACTTTCTCAATGTTTCGCTACAAATTTGTAGGTTTCAGGTACAGCAGAATAAATTCTCTATCTTAAAATGAAGTATTTTCTATGTAAATCAATTGTAAAGTATTTACACAAAAAAATAAGAAACGTTTTTTAAAACATTATGAAGATTATATTAACATCTTAACATACATCATCGAGAATATTATCGGGTGGTATTAACGTACGAACTTTTGAGTGAATTTTGGAATATATTGCTCATATCAGAGATTCCTCCAGCAACATATTACGTTGGCTGCGATTACATGCTTATGCGTATGCATATAATGCTTCCATATATAATATTGATATATTTTTACGGAATATAATTCAGCGGAAGAGATATCTACTCCAAGTATGTAAATTTAGAAGTAATAAATCAAGTAGATTAGCAGTAACGCTCATGTTACCGATATTACCGTTTAAAATAGAAACTAATATATTTTTTCACGTACAAATTTCAATATTTTTCTTAAAACAAAAAAAGATGAATAAATCACATATATGATAAAGAGACTTATTTTACGTATTAAAAAATAACTGACTCACAATTTTTCTACCAGAATCACATCATTTTCTTACATCGTAAAAAATATTATGTAAAAGTTGTGCAAGAAATATTAGAAAATGACGAATATTAATGATTAAAATTAATGAGCAAAACCGGACTGCCACGAGGTATACGTCTCTTGTCGCTGTGTTCGACTTCCCTCTTAATGATACTTCCTTGCCTCGTGTACTAATTACGCGCTTAGAGCATAATCCTGTGTCTTTGCACGAGAGAACGAGAATATATATCACGCTAGAAATCTCTCGCGTAATACTCGGACAATATGGAATACTGAGAGCCGATATAAGCACCAACAATTATAAGAACCAAAGTTTCCTTATATTACATTTTTAGATCAGTTAATCAAAATGAATATACTTTTTTGTTTATGTATTATAATAAAATCGTATTATCTGTAAAGATAAGATTTTAAAAATATGTAAAATATATCATCTACTATAATTATACATAAAGAGAGATCGATTTTCACGATATGATAAAAGTTAACAGAAATATTTCTTGTAATTTCGCTAAATTTTAAGTAAATGGTCGTGTCTTGTATCGGCTATTTTCAGTCACACCTTACGATGTTATATTGTATAATTAGCAATTTGACGGTTCTCAAGTTTACATACAAATGCTTATCAGTTCGAAAGTATACGATAGAAGAGTGTGTCCGTGTATTTCTGTTTTAATCTAAAAGATGTTACATTTACATATCCGAAGACGTAATATCCTTAATCGGGAACAACGCACTTAAATTCTCGTCATTAACCGAGACAGAAGCCGTACAATGTAACCCGCCACGGCCATGTAATTAACTCCGAGCACTGAATTCCGTAACGTCGATCTAGATTACAATTGTCGGCGCACTAAGCTTCATTCATAGTGAGACGGTATTACGGACGAGTTGATGTACACTGTACTGATTGGCAGGATCGAAGTAAAGCTCGTATTTCCTACTCCCAATTCTCTATTTATCCGCCATTGAGACAATCATAAGGAGACATCTAATCCCACCGTTGGATTGCTTCGCGCAATCTCCGTGCTAGCTACGGATATGCCGACAGTTTTGCTGATTATCTCGCCAAAGATCTAGAATATTCTATATTTCATCGTTCTTAATGCGATATCGATGTCATTCATATAATATAAGTGTTTCTGCTGCTATTTTTGCATTCAAATTACTATTGCAGAAATTTGTTGGAATTTTTTTTATAATTAATATCCTCCCTTGTAAAGTGCCAAAGATAAAAATATTTCACAATAGTAGTACTCCATACATGCGCTCTTAACTTGCCAATTCTCGTGATGAACAGGGCCGTAACCGCGGGAAAAAAATGCACGATTTTATCGTGACGCGGCTGAAATGCATTTTGATGATCACGAGGTTGCCCACTAGGCGGATTACAATACCTTTTTTCCAAAGTGGCAGTGGGACACGACAGGTTTATAGGTCCATCGATCGAACAGGCAACCGCCCGGCGGCTGTAATATAGGCCGGAGATTTAGGACATCAACCTTCACTATACCTCCACTATGTGCAATACAGGGTGTGACTGAAAATACCCGCTGTCAGACACGAGTATTAACTTTCTCAAAATTCATTTGTTCGATAGCGAAGAGTTACTATCCCTGAGAGTAAATATCCCTGTTAACTTTTGTCATGCGGCAAAAATCGATCTTTTTTATGCGTACAATAAATGAGATTTATTTTGCTTCTTCATTCAAAAATTTTTAATATAGTCATTAAAGGCGTTCTAATAAAAAAACTTTGCTTCTTGATCTTAGTAATAAATTTCATATTACGAATTTAATAAAATTTCTTGCAATTTAAAAAAACAAACACCGATATGTGTGTACAATGTAGAATAAATAGGTGGAATTTTTTTTTTTTTTTATCAATAGACAGATTTAATATTGATGTGTGAGTTTGAAACGCAATATCGAAACATATCAAACCATGCACTGGTTGCTAGCTCAGCTTTACGTTTCTCTCTAAAATTTGGAATATCATTTCATGTGTTTAATTATAATCAATTTATAATTATTGTTCGCAATTAAAAATCTTGAGAATCCCCATCTTCTATTATTGACAAGAAATTGGTATTGCAAAATTTTATAAGAATTACCTCGTGTCATATTTCACGAGGGATATCTGAGCAGTGCTACCCTACGCTCAGATATGACTTTCGATCATTAATGGTGAGTAAAGAAGAAAATATGCGTCCCCTTTCCCCTCCCACTCCTGGAATGTTACACCGCGCGGGGTACACGATATCGCGGTAAAGTTGCCGATGACAAGCTCTTCGGGGCACTGTACTCTGCCGAGCTCCTGTCACCCTGTCCGCAAGCTTTGTAAGCTGATGAAAGGAAGTCACGCACCGGCACGTGACCGGATATAGCCGAGCCTCGGCGAAGTGCATTGTTAACACCAGCTCGTGCCTGTTTCGCAGCGTCCGGTCTCAAAGCGGGATGTAACTCCCGGCACCGCGTGCGCGTTTCCCCATCCTTCCACTCCGCTTGTGTGTTTCATCCCCGCGTGTCCGCGTGTGCGCTCGCACGCTTTCGTGTCGCGGTTATGCGGCCGTACGAGCTCACGTCAAAAGCCCGATCGAACGATCGAGCCAATAAATGTTTCGTAACTTCGAGCGTTATATCGTTTCCTAACTGACGGCATGCAATCCGCCGTGCATCGCGGTTTGTAAATAGCATTTAACTTCTTCCTCAGTTGTCTTCGATTGCTAGCCTTTGATAGCGAAACAGAATCCTGCACATCGCGCACATTCTCGTGAACGAGAAACTTTTGCACGCGAATGCAACGCGAGTGACATTACGTGAATGCAATATAATATAATGTATCCAAAATGATACCGTGATAAGTAAAATTGACATTATAAGCTGTTCGTGTCAAGCAAATTTTTGAAAATTCTTGAACAGTAACATATGTCAGTTGCAAAAAATAATGTTTTGCAATATTTTTTATCATCTCTGTAAAAAGTACCTTCTGATAATTAATATATTTCCGCAAAATTTTCATTGATAATTTTGTGAATTGAACGATACGCATTCATGCGACAATTTCATCGGTACAATCATATCTAAAAAATAAACTTGGAAAATTTCACCGACTCATTAACTGCGATCGTTCGCAGTTCCCGCAACCGCGCGTACCTCGTACTCGAGAAGTACCAATTGGAGCATTGTTCAATTTCGAAAATCCATTCGCTATCTATCTATGTGCTATCAGCGAGAGTGGAAAGCGGCGATAGAATAGAAGTGCTGAATTCCGGTAATCACTCTGTAGGTAGTTGTGAGTACCGTAATCGATTGTAAGTGGAGTTTAGAGTGCAAAATTATTATACTTTTGACGAAATCGTAAATACAATCCACGAGCGATTTCATGACGTAAAATTAAAAGAATGATTCGATTTATAATACATAAAATTAATAACTACCTATATAATACATAATTTCATAATAGATTCCTTTATATTTTAACAGTTACGAAATGGTGATGTCGTTGAATGCGATACCGCGTGATAATCGTAATCGGTCGTGTTTAGGACAAGGACATAAACGCAGCCACAAGTCGTGAAGCTAATGGTCGCCCAGTGAGTCGGCCGATACACGCGCGTTGACATATTCAAAGATATTAAATCTGACAGCAGTCGTATCCAATACACGCGGACGTTGAAACGCGCGATTCTGGGTTGCGATTAAACCACGCGAATATACATTCACGCTGGTATTCATTGCAATAATAGGCCGAAATATTTTTGGAGACAAGTGGCGCGAAAAGACAGTGAAATACGAGCCGCGCGGCTATGTCGCTGAATTACGAGGTTTCGATGTATCATGTTGCCGACCATTCGGTAGCGCGATGTCGCTCCTATATATTTTGGCCGCAATTTAATAACGCGCCCCATGCGCGAGGTGCGACAGGTCGATATTAAGCGCGACGTTTTGCTTTGCGCGGGTTTTAGGACAGCCGAGAAGTCGCTTTATCATAGACCATGAATTCATTACAGTCGCAGAACGGAAAATGATTATTAAGTGCGCGCGGCGGGAATTGAGTAAACTTCTAAAAATATTTGACCGAGGCGTCAGCAGCGTTTGTGTGAAAAATTAAAAAAGAATAATAATATACATTCCAGTAAAAATATTAGGTGTACAACTTTGCTTCCGCCGTTTTCCTATAGATGGCTTTAGCGATAAGTAGTGGTCGAAATAAATAGATCGTAGACGTCATGCAATAAACTTGGGCATCTGTCAACATAACCTCATAGAAACATTAATCGATTTGTGTCTGCATCATAAAGTTATTCTCGATTGAAAATGTCAGTTTACGAGCCAAATTCTCGTCATTTGCGGGAGGTTTTAATTTTCTGCTTCAATATGAAGAAATGTGCGGCTGAGGCTCATCGAATGCTCTCAAATACTTATGGCGAAGCCGCTATTAGCGAAAGAACGTGTCGTGAGTGGTTTGAACGCTTCAAGAACGGTGATTTTCACGTCGAAGACCGGCATAGCGGTGGAAGAGAGAAGGTTTTCGAAGATGCAGAATTGGAGGCGTTACTTAATGAAGACTCGAGTCAAAGTCAAAAAGAATTGGCACGATCATTGGGAGTGATTCAACAAGCAATTTCAAAACGCCTAACCAGTTTTTTACAATAAAGCCTCGAATTTCGAAAAAAAAAACGGCGGAAGCAAAGTTGTACACCTAATATATTTAATCAATATAATTTTCAAAATATAGAACCGCGTTAATGTAGGCGCAATTTATGTGGAAATATTTATCCTTTTATTTCATTTATATAGACATTGCATAAACACTTTATATCGTGTGTGATTTGCTCGGAATATTTTTTTATCTGGATTAAAACAGTCAATTTTTAAAGATTAATTTAATTAAACCAGAAGATTAAATTGCTAAATTGAAAACTGCCATTGATTAATCCGTTGTTGGAGTTTGTCCCATGAAAGTCTTATTGAATCGCAGCTCTTCTCCTCGAACGACAATCAAAGTAAGCGCGGTTTCAATCACGAAATTCTGCAGAATTCGTGGCCGAAGTCCGCCGGACGTCGGATAACGAGATTGGCTGACCGTGAGCGTGTTCACAGTTTGGAACGGCGGTTAGCATCAACGGCATGGACTTCAAAGCGTAACAAATCCCTTGGAAGTTTCTGCAGGAACCTACTGAACTGCGACGCAGTTATGCATGAGAGCATGGGACGACTCCCAAGATCTGCTTCTTTGCACGCGCACGAATAATAATGAAACAATTCGACTATCAACGCGATGAGCCAGGATGACATGCTTTTTCGTAATTCCTCGTAAATACACGAGACGTGTTACTTCCAAACAATATATGTTTTATCTTTCACTCGATGTTTAAGATGTCGTTAATCATTTTATATGTGCTATTTCCTATCAGTTTTCCCATGGCCTTTTGATTAAAATAAAAAAAAAACAAAGAGAAAAAATAAAATTGATTCGCTCTATATTTCGCGAATCTATGATGCCCGAGGCAATTGAACGATGGTTACTATTCCTTTAATTGTACAGCAGCGAGCTGTATACAACAGCAATTAAAGTGAACACAATCGAGCAAAAATGAAATTCAAAATTCACAGAGTTAATCTTGCGAGGATTAAATTTCGTGATTATAATCAGAGATCTAGTTTCGATTTTGGGATAGTCCATCGATTATAATGACGCGCTAAAATGTTCTCGCGTCTCATAAAATTTACCTTCATTTTGCGTATAAATGGTATTCGCATTCATCGTATACATAGATTTGATCCAAAGTCGAAATGTTTTGAATTTTTCATTCACTAATCGTGCTTCGCACATACAATGTTTCCGTTGTAATTGTCAACGAAGTCAACTTGAAATATTTAATTATCGATTTTCCAGATTATCGAAGTAAGAGGAAATTTTATGCAAATCCCACAAAATATGCATAGCTCTATATATTTTAAGCCATGAATTTATGAATGTTTGAACGCAGGGCGAAGTTAATTCCGTCGGATTAAGTTATGTTACATTAAGTTGTGCTACGATAAGTAGCATCGAAAACTCTCTTCGTAACGCCAAGATTAATTCGGAAGCAAAGGACATAAAATAAATTGCTTTAACTTTAAATATCAATCAAGGAGTTTAATGTACAATAAATGAGAAATAATTTTTAAGATCGTTTAAATTTATAATCTGCCAAAACTATCCACTGGAAATGTACATCTATATAATTCCATAATTGATCATACAAAATAAATTGCGAGATATTTTTCATTATAATCAGAAATCAAAGGTGAAAACATTAAGTAATTGTGTAAGTGTGTAATCTAATCATACAAACGTCAACACATCAAGAGATTATACGCAAAGTTTATGTTAGGGATATATATGCTCTTTGAGCATATATTGAGCGGTGGTTATCGATCTGTGAATACAAGATGGATTAAGGTGTACCATAGTGGGTAATTAGTTTAGTCGGATCGTCAGCCCGCAGTTTCAAGCGGCTTCAACGCGTAGTAGCAACTAGCGCATATTTTGCTTGAGACCCGCCCTCTCGTCGGGTCATCAATCAGTAACTAAACCCGATATAACCTCCGCTTTTGACCCACAATAGAGGGAAGATGTCCCTTTATGTATTCGTAGCCCTACGCTAAAACGTTACGATGACGCGACGTAATCCTCTCACGTCATCCTTCTCCTTTGCGTCATAATCCTGCGTCACGAACTACAATATCAATTAACGCTATAACTTACATCTTCTCATTATATCATTTCTTAATAGAGATGTTCACAATTCTATTATATTTTAAAACATAGACAAGCGCGTACAATTGCGGATCCAAGATTTTTTATGATATAAAATATTTGCCGCGAAAAGACAAAACCAGCCGTATATAGAGATGTATGCTGTATCATCGTTACTACTACCCGTATCACGCACACGTACAATATAATCGTAAATCATTCCAGGCAACGAGACAAATTCCAGCGCAAACTCGCTCGAAAGTTTCTCCAGCTAAACGCTTGAATTTCGAAGGATGATTTCTTTTGTCGCGCGAGTTATTCCACGAGGAGAAGCGCTTATCCAAGTTCTCTCGTCACAGTCGAATACTTCGCGCTAGATATACTTTTGGGATGCGTGTACTCATCCAAGAAGAAGTCCTCGAGATACGCTCGAGGGTAGTAGATGTAAAACATCGTCGAGGAACTACTTCTACATGGAATAAGGGGAACTGTTGATGTCACCACTGGAGGAAGTTCTTTAGTCAGTTTCGCCTTCTTTCCCTTCTCTCATTTTTATTTTCATCCTTACATTTATTCAAAATTATATTTGATAATAGACTAATGCAAGAAAATATTCTATTTTTTTTTTTTTTTAAATAGAGTTAATTCAAACAACATAATAAAAGAAACATAACTATATTTCGCTTTAATATGATTTACACTGAGGAAGAAATAATATAAAATCGCCCATTTGATTGTCATCAATTGCCAAAAACATACACAATTTAGCTTTTCTATAAAATTTTTCAATCAATGCAATATACTATTTAGATTTATATCGTCGGCCTCTATTGTGCATCCGCGTTATCGGAATTTAATGTTCGAAATTTGTCCGAACGACCATCACTCCGTACGTGTTCCGAGTTAACTACCGACCAAAGTTTCCAAAACGATAGGTGAACTTGGTATAACGTCTTTACGGGATTAATGCGGCAACGGCGTAATGCGTGTCATTGTTAAACTATTCCGCACGAACTAGCTAACTCGAGGAGCGGCTAATCAGATTGAAATTCAACCGGAGATAATATTGTATAGTTTCCAAGTTAACTCTAATTTAAGCCTTTCAACGGAGTTTCATCGAGCGCAAAGCGTCCTCTCGAAACTCTGACGAAGTCCTGCGTTGAATTATTCGACAAATTTTTTAATTGTGTAAACAAATAAATAAACCCC
The DNA here is from genome assembly GCF_030449975.1 of Polyergus mexicanus. Lineage (NCBI taxonomy): Eukaryota > Metazoa > Arthropoda > Insecta > Hymenoptera > Formicidae > Polyergus > Polyergus mexicanus. The sequence goes on from NW_027223331.1 coordinate 8,155,926, forward strand.
AATCAAAAATATCCATTTAATGGAGAGACAGCGACAGCTCATTGTGACGCGAACGCACAAATGATATTATTATTACAACCAGATAAAAATAATTCTAAAGCAAAAAATAAAGTTAATGATTAATAGTTAATTAATTAAATAATTTAAATTAATTTGCTAATCATTTTCAAAGCAAAGAAGAGACAATCTCGTTCATCTACCATCAGCGCGAGAAGCCTCCTCACATGTTAAACGAAGTTCTCTTGAAGCTACCTTTCATTTTCCAGCAATATCCAGATAGCAGCGAGCGTATTCTCGATATCCGCGACAAGCGCAATTTGCTCCTTTAATTCGTCGGCTCTGAATCCATTCAACGTCGACGATCGACTGTTCCCCTTTCTCTGTTGATTATTCAAACGCTTGGGACGCCCTATCGGCGCGATACGACACGGCATTAACTCTAGTTTACTCGGAAGTCATTATGGATCCATGAATCTTTCACTTAACGATGAACGGAATACATTGCGAAGCGCGCTATGACGCGAGCATCGGGTGTAATACGTCAATTATTACGTAATCGTACGCGCCCTATTCGTCGTTATGTCCTATTTCCAAGCTTTAACATCGGTTTCGCTATTACGCAATACGCGATTGCGAGATAGGTAGTACGCAAAAAAAAAAAAAAGTAATAACATTCAAATTCGATTGATTAATTACATATTGTATATAGTAATTACACATGGTATATGTTAGCTTAAACATATCTCTTGTTCACGAAATAAAATCTTAAATAAAGAAAAAAGAAAAAACTATATGATGAATTACTCTCAACACCGTAAATCAAGTCAAAAAGGAGATTTTAACGTACGAATTATCGCGTAGCGAATATATGGGCTTGCGTCGTTTTATTTTACGACAAATGCCAAGTAGACCGTATCAACGTTAAGCGCGCCGCTGATGGATTCAGCGTCTTACGTCGTCAGGGTTAATGCATCACCTGTCGATAGGCGAAATTATACCAGAATCGTCGTGACTAATTTACGATGGTCTGATAGCGCATCGATAAATACGATGCAAATGACAAACAATATCCCAAATTATGGATCGCAAATCAAATTGAGCCACGTGTATTTTCGTGCATCCGATATTTTTCACTTCATTCGCACATAAATTTCGCACGAGTGTCAATAAATAATTTACGCGGTCATTGGCGTTCGATATAGGACGTATGATAGTGCGCTCTGTATGCTGTATTATCCATGATACATAGCGTGTGTCGAATGTTATTTATTTCTTTTTTTTTTTCGAGTGAGCTGAATGCTTAGCATGAACGAGGATACGCGTGAGAAACAGCGTGTGTTTGCATTATATGTAAATGTTTATGTTAGCATTTGTAATGCTAACGATAAATTTCTTCAATAATTGCATTAATTAAATCTGAGATGGTAGAAAGCGAATCCCAGGGAATCAATCGTGGGCGTTCGCGTAATATTGCTCGCGGCTCAACAAACTCGTATACTAAAAATTTTCCATCGCAAGAGGTAAAAAAAAGTTTGAATTTACTCTGAGCTCAGCGCGAAACTTTTATTTAATTCATCGTAACCGACATAAACCATAGAGCTATATATGTTATAGTACGTTTACCTAACTCGCATTACTCGCGGAGCAAGTAAGTTCGGCTTCACTGGTTATATTTTTTTTTATATAATTCTTTTTTGATAAAAAGAATTATATAAAAAAAAATATAACCAGTATAACAATTTCCAATGACGGAATATTTCGGGCCATTTATTTATCAAAGCTCCATATATGGCAGAAGTTTCGACGTTTCTATACTCGATGCTTCAAGACGGCTAATCCCGAAGCACTCGGGCGATGAGGAAATCGCGACGATTTCGAACTCGGGCAATAATCCACGTCGATGGGCACACCTTTCGAGAAATAGAACTTTCACGTGGAATGCGACGTGGGGTTAACCGCTCTTTCCCTCGGGAAAGGGAAAGTTTCCAGGTTGAATCGGGTGCTTTAATAGAGCGGAAAATCTTACCAGTCCGTCTGAGTGAAACTTTAATTCGATCACATTCGGCGATAAACTTGAGAATTGCCTGCATGAAATATCGAGCCGAATTAAACGGAGGAAAATCAATAACAGTTTGCGTCAATAATAGTACGTTTTGCAAAATCAAGATTGATTAATTACTCTTAATTATCGGTTTTTTTCTTACGAGAAAAATAATAAATACGAGATACGGATAAATGTTCGGATTAACTTACACCTCACGGATTGTTTTTATTTTTACATATACGTAGAAGGTACATATTCCTAAGTAATATAGGCTTTGAGTTTCGTGGCGCTCTTTTCTGGTTTCAGAAATATGCGATTTTGAGGTATTATGATTTTCACATTTACTTGTATCATTTTTTCGTTATATTCCACTTGCGTGTTTATATTTTTAAATTAGAAATAGGTTTAGGTTAGGTTATATCTTCCTGAAGTGGGGGGGGGGGCAGAATCCACTTCGCCCACGCATACACTTTCCTATTCACATAACAATTGTAGGGTGGATCTCGCTTCGTGTTGTAAAATATATGCGTAGACACAGTGGGTTTCGCCCCCCGCCCTATGGGGGGGGCTTTACTTCCGGAAGATATAACCTAACCTAACCAAAAGCTATTTTCAATTTTAAAAGTAAAATTGGGTTGTTAAAAGCTGTTAACTGCGAGAAATAGGTGAGACACATTATTGACGAAATATCCATGACCGTGTACCTATCACGTAAATGTAAACAAACACTTTTTTTTTCGTCTGCTCTACAACAAATACAATATACATAAACTTCACTCTTTTCCTAATATTACTTTATAATATCTGAGAAAGAGCATTAAAACTGTGAAACTTCAAAATGTCTGGAACCAGAAGAGAGCGCCAGAAAATTCAAAGCGTGTATTACTTAGGAACGCATCCTCTATCCGATATATGTAAAAATGAAAACGGTCCGTGAAGTGTAAGTTAATCGAGAACATTTTTACCGAGAGATTATGTCACGATGTATTGAAATTTAACTTCCTACAGATCAAACATAGACTTACAAACGTAATTGCAGTCGCATGAGAAAAATATTAAATGTAAAAGTTACATTACACATATTATTAACAATAAAAAATATTCGACTTTCTTTTATTATCGTATAATTTATAATTCTTGCCCAAATGCAATAATACACAACAAAATTAATGCTTTAAAAAAAACATATTATAGCAAACGCATTTTACATTAATTTATGTATGCAAACTCATACAATTAATTCATGTTTATAACGACTTCTTGTACAATGAAGTAATATTAAACAATGCTATTTCTCATTCTCGTGTAACTGGTTATCCTTCAACGGCAATTTCTCAACACCGGCTATTATTATGGGATAAAAGTTTTAATGACTAACAAGTGAGAAAAAAGGAAGCAAAAAAATTTAAGCCCGCCATTCTAGGGCAAACCGATTCTCGTTAAACTACCAGTATTTGTGATATATTCCGCCATCATTTTCAGCAATTGGTGAAAAGTTGGCAACAAAATTTTTCAGAAAGCTCGCGGAAAATTATCAAAATTAATTCAAGCGCGTAACATGATTAGTTACGTTAATTAAATGAAAGAGATAGAATATGTGTATGTGTATGGAAAAGATACGAGCACTAAATAATGAAAGAAATAAGAAGGAAAAGCAGAAAACATAAAATCGATATATTAACCAACAGTGCAAGTGTTCAGAAATTTTGACAGTAAGTATCAAATTCTTTGGCAGATAAATTATAATTTCAAGTATAGAATTATATAAAATTATTATACGTATTCGCATGAAAAAAATTATTATAAAATTGTACTACAAAATTTATAATTGCAATTCATTATATTTCTCTCATTCCTTATGACAATTTATGAGTTATATAATTCAGATAATGATGCATATATTTTACATGATTTAATTGATATATTACTTATATATTGTACTTAATGTCAATTAATATACTCAATTTCAAGTTGGAATTACGTTGAATTTAATCGATGTGTTCGATTTATTTACATAATCATCTTTCTATCTTTATTATTATTAAGTATTTGTTTAGGTATTCGTATTTTAATATATCAGATGGTTTTATTTTCATATTACACTGATAAAAGATAATCGTGAACGATAATCTATAATATCTCAAAGAGATAAAGTTGAGAGAGTTTTTCCGTTGTATAAATAATCACTCGCGCTTTCTTTCCATCTATCTCTTAATTTTATCCACCGCTCTCTAGAAGTTCCTATTTTTACCGCGTAAACTAGATAAAACGGATTCTGTCCACTTCGAGTAGGGGGACAACCGAGAGAGATATCGCTTCCTTTTGTGTTCAGTACGCCGGCAAACGTGGAAAAAGACGACTGCGGCGAGAGGAAGAAAAAAAAAAGAACTACACGGGGAGATAAAAACAACGCGAGGGAGTTGGGAGATGGAAGATGCGGAAGAAGAAAAAGAAGAGAGAAGAAAGAGGGGATTCCAGTAACGAACGGAGGTTGCTCACGGTTTAATGAATCCCCAAGGTGGAACTCGCTGAGAAACAAAGAGAGAGAGTAAGAGGCAGAGAGCATTCGGACGGCGGGGGTTGCTCGCATTGAAGAAAAGAGCGAAGAAGACCGATTCCCGATAAAGCAAACTTTACCGTAAAAACAATTTCTTCACTACTATCACCCCTCCAATTCTCGAGAGAGGCAAAAGTTATTTCGTTCCTTTGCTGCCTTCTCTTATTCCCCTTATTGCATAAAGAAGGCCTAAGCTTGAGATCCACAATTGAATTTGATTCACGAAAAATCAAATTGGATGCCTGATCTAATCGAGCGACGAGATCGAGTTATCGCGCGAAAGCGCTTCCGTTATATTCGCCGAGGGTGCTAATCAAGGAAAAGAATTGGGATACGAGAAGTTCTCAGCGTTATATAAACGATATTAATTTGACGAATTTTTTTCCCTTCAACTAATCTCAATCATGCGCTAACAGTAACCATGTAGAAGTTATAGATCATGCAATTACTCCAGAATATAAAATTTACATTGAAGAAATACACGATGCGTAAATATCTTGCCAATTTCATTCGTTTATTCGCTAGTAATAGTTTCGACAGCTGGGATTCAGAATCGACGTAGGCGGCAAATCAAACGAGATCAACCGGGATCTGGTTGTTTCTTCGGTTTATCGAACGGATGATCCGATAACGCGAAGTACTCAACGTCTGTTTTTCCAAATCAAGAAGAGTGTTTGCCGCGCACTTGTCGGCAATGCACGGACGGGGGGATAAATTCTTCTCCTACAGCGAGACGTGTAACGAGACTCTCGCCTCTTTCCTGCAGTTTCGATTCCAAAAACCGTATAATCTGAAAGTCGATTCATATCGATCCGGACTCAGCGGAAAACGACGATGTGAATCAGCTAACCGGTTTTCTGCCTCACGATCCAGTTGATTTAAGATGTGCCTCCCTCCATCCCCTTCCCCCCCCCCCTCACACTCTAACGTCGGAACTTTCCTCTAGAATCTCTCCTCTCGAGTCCCGCTTCTAGCAAATGTTTGTTCGATCTGATCCCCGAATAAAAGCTTCGTGGGAGAGAACTGAAAGATAAATACCGCTCTCTTTTCATGTCGTCTTGCAAAATAGAATAATGCGGGCGCGCCTTCGTGTTCCCTTTCTTGTCGGGCTCGCGTGTTCAAATAGCTCGAGTGAAATGCATTTGCCTCGGCAAGTCCTGCAAAATAGATTCGAGGATACCATGCATCTCCGCCCGATGTTTACAAAAGCAAAATCAACATTTTTATTATTGCGGAAGGTATAAAATATTTCAAACTTTGTTGTAGAAGAAAAATTATATTGTAATGTATGTATAAAATTTTTTTGACATCTAGTTATTTAATCTGGTAAGTAAATACGCTATGCATAGAAAGAGAGAGTCGTTGACTGGGCTTAAAGATATATTTTTTGAAAACAGTAAAATTGATCAAGAGGACTGAAGGAGCATTTAAATAAATAAATAACAACAGAAATGACATAAAAGATATAGAATTTTATACGATATGTAGAAAGATATAGAATCTATAATAAAAAATTAACCAACATCAAACAATAATATTTCGTATCGTTCCATTTGTGTGTGTGTGTGTGTGTGTGTGTTTCATCCCATCTGCAACGATACGGCAAGAGAGGAGAGTTCACGTTTATAAGCTACGCAAACTCTGCAAATGCAAAAATTTCTAAATTTATAACTCACATTAGCCCAATAATAGAGATAAATAACTATTTACAATTGGATAGCGTCTCGATTTGAATGTAAACGTTCGTCGATTTTATTAATACACGCCGAATACCGTCACAGTGATGATGATAAATAGTGTGTACGTGTGTTCATAGTTGCGTCTACATGTGTATGTATATGTGTGCGTCTATGTGTAAGAAAATTTGAAAAAATCTCGTCTATGACAAGAAGGAGGTTCGCTGCCGTCGTCGTCGCCACGTGGGACCGCGCACGTGGAAGGGCGGATGCCGCCTTTTCTTTATATCGCCTGCAGCTTTTCAGAACTCGGTCGTAACCCTTCTCGAGGGCTTTCAAAGGATCCGCGAAGTGATGCCTTTTTCCAGGACGAGAGAATGTACCGCTGCGTATAAAACGCGAAGGCAAAGAGTTTATGCGACTGGCGACGATCCTAACGTAAGCTCGCCGAAAAAGCTCGACCAAGAGTTTCATAATAATAATGTAAAACCATGTAATGTATGTAATTTAGAACGTAGTATGCGTGTGTGTGTGTGTGTGTGTAAGAAAGAGTTTGTATAAATAATAGAAAATTTGAAGTAATATTAAAAATATTAAGATCTATTGCATGATTGCCTCCTCCATGAGAAAGAAAGTTTTTTTATAATTTTATTATTTATAAAATTTTTTATTTCAATTTGAAATTTGCTTTTCGAACTTCTTAATTATGATTTTAAAAATTACAGGGCAAGTATAATTTATTAACAGTCTTGTGACAACAACACGATGATATAATTAAATATCCTTGAATAATTATAATCATAACAAAATAATTTGAAAAGCTTTCTCTTTTGATAAGGCTATAAATTAAATCAGAAGTCGAGACTCGTATTATAAGATAATATGGCATTTTATTAAAAATTGAATCTTTTTAATGCGATAAATAAGTTTTTAGGATGATTTGGCTGTTATGGAGTTAATCGATAAAGTTAAAGGGCTATGAAGATAAAATTTGAATAGCTATCACCGCGTTGCATTAACTATTTATCCACGCTAACCGTTCGGCGTTTGAATGCAAGTTTCTGTTAGGCCGGCGCTATCAGCCTGGATACAGATCGGTTAGTTACACAGCGTTCGATAATTATATCAACAAAATTCAATTCCGCGGACTCGTGCTTGAAGAGAAGCCGCATAGGGTGCATATAGGGCGAGTGCAATCGCATCTCTCGATGGCGCGTCAATATTAGCATAGAAGCGCAGAACCCCGATGGATCCCCGAATTCTATTCAATCGTCTGTTCGTACGCCGAAAGCCGCGAGAATACACACACATGTGTATGTATTGTATATATACTCTGTGACACATATCTCTCTATCTACTTACGCCGATGGAATTGAAGCGTATAATAATTGTAACTATCCCCAGAGCAAGCAGATCTCTGCGATATTCCAATTCCTACGATCGTTACCGCTCGCCCTGATCAATGAACTGAACGATGACACGTGTTCCCGGATGCATAATTCATCGGGAGGCCGATTCCCCGAACATCGTAAATCACGAATTGCCTCTGTCGTGAAGATGAAAATCGATCGAGTTCACCGATTTTCGCTCGCATCCTTAACGATTCGGGTGCGCATCGTGCATGCGAAATACAATATAATCCTTTTGATCCTGTCAAGTTTAATAGCATTATTATTTCTTTTTAAAACAGGAGGTCGAAAATCAAAAAAGGAAAATGAAAAACTGTTTGGCGCGACGCACGAAGCTCTCGTTGATCGTAAATACGCGCGATCCGATGCTCCGAAATCTCGTCGGAGCAATTAATCCATCGTCAGTGACCCGTTGCGAATTCTTTCTCGACGTTCGTAGTGGCGTGAAGCCAAAGAAAGCCTTCACTGTCGGATGGACAGTAATTTCCCCTCAAACGGATAATTACGGAGCTAGGCGGAAGTCAGAGTTCATTCCGGCTACCGTGAAATTTCATTCGTCTCAATTTCTCACGCGCTCTGCCGCGGAAAAGCAGCTCGTTGGTCTGGACGTGAAGAAGAGACAGAAAGAGAGCATGTTTCTCCCTTTCTCTCTCTCTCTCTCTGGCTGGTTTCGGAAGCAGCCAGCCACGATTAGCCAGACGATGCGCGTCACATCCATCAAGCGGGGATGAGGACGGCGTTGTTTTGCCATACGGATGACGTGATATTGCAAAGGCAGACACCACCAGAATCGTCGACGTTGAAGGCGATACACTCGGATGGAAATTACGCGAGAAGCGAGAACGATGGCCTATGTATCGTTGTTGTTTGCCGTGGACGAAAGTGATCCATGAATGGCACGTGCTCAATTTCCGCGGCCGTTTTGCTTATGCGCGCCGCGGCTCGCTTTATTACGAGCACATTTTTGCAAACGGGTCTTTTCATACTTTGCAACTGTATACGAGCGTATACGTTAACGTCCTTTATTTCTCTCTCTATTCTCTACTCGATCGGCTTTCGGTCTCGATCCAGTAGTTAGTCGATGCCAAACGCCGGCATCGTGTTCCGATGATTTGTTACACGTTTCATCATGGAAATTTACGAGCTTTTTCGCTCGTTCATGCCTGTGTGCGTATGTAAAACTTATAATACTCGTTTTATATATTTGTAAATTTCAAAAAAATATTTTTACTTTTAAAACATTCCGCCATTTATAAACGCCTAACGATTTCATTAAGTAATTTTCACTTGTAAACGGTACATTCTTATTAATTTCAACCTCTCTAGAAACTACTTTATAGTGCATTATTTTAAACACAAATGTTTGTTCTCCGTGTGGAAATGGCAACGAGCCAGATAGCATTTCGTGATATTTTCCAGCGGTAAAGTGCGATGAGACATTTTCCGCCAACAGAGAGTGTAACATTTAGATAAAGCTTTTTCGTCGTTTAACTGTACTTTCACGTTATGATATATTGTCATATTTTTCTATATGTCTGTAGAATTATATATAATAGTTAGTTATTGAAAAGAAATTTTTAACGAGTCACGTTTTAATGAGAGAGATACGTATTTTATATATAGAAGGAGAAAGAGAGAGATTTTATATGTAAAAAGATTTTGCTGTATGAAAAGAAACGCAGGCACATAATAATATGTAATAACTGAAAATATACGCGACATGTTTTGTGCGTAGAATATTGCGTACGATACGTCAACCTGGCAGACACATTAAAAATTAGTTTACAAGACGGCATCCAGCGCGTCGGCGATATATTTTTTCGCCGGTTTATTTCTTCAACGTTAAACATCAACATGCCACGCTCAGCAGCAATTCGCCAGTGCAAACTGCCGTCTGCTACTACGTGAAAATCACTTTATTGCAGCGAGACGTGCATCTCCCCTAAAATATAATATAGACCAAATTCATTCCCGACGCGCGTGTTAAATTTTTGTCCGACCATTGTTAAATTCCGCTCGTTATCAACGTCCATATATCCTACTTCTCGTATTTGATATAATATGTCCGCAATTATTTATTAATTATCCTTCATTAACGATTTATTGGTTGAAGATAAAACATCGGTAAGCTTATGGAATTGTCGAGTGTGCCTTCCGAGTTGCCGCAAAGTTCAACGCGAAACGAGGAAAGTTCGGTCATAACTGAATACTGAAAAACGCTATAAATATTCCGCAGTAACGTTCTATTCTTTTCTCGACTGGTTTTTTTTTTTCCAAGACCGCCGTAGCGAACTGTAACGCGACGAATCTCACTTTACTCTTCGCCCATAACGATTTTGCTTAGTTCCGTGCTGTAAAACTTCGCACTATTTCCTATTTCAGAATCTTAAATACGAGGTTCAAATACTCGTCTGAGTATGACGATATATATATATCTTTTTTCATGCAGCTATCTTTATATTATAACATGATTCTTTCTTGACGAAGTTTCGCGAGCGGTTTCCGACGGATTTGCGGGAATTTGAGACCTTGTCTAGTGCGTGGTAAGAAATTATTCGTGTCACGACCAAAGTGGCGAGATTTAGGTTCTATATGATTATTTTAATTACTCTAATTATGATTCTATTGGGTGATTGCATAAGTTCGTGCCCGATTTAAATATAAACTTCAATAGATTATATTTTACAGATAACACTTTTATTAATCAATTATATAGTCTCCATTCTTTTCTACAATGGTTTTCCAACGATCTATAAGCTTGTCGATTCCATTTTTGAAGAAAGAACTTGGTTTTTCTTGAAAAAAGTTTGTAAGGTGGTTTTCGACAGCTTCCTCGGAATTGAGATTCTTGCCATTTAAACTATTCTGCAAAGACCGGAACAGATAAAAATCTGAAGGCGCAATATCTGGAGAATATGGCGGGTGCTGCAGAATTTCCCAATGCAACTCCTGCAGTTTTCCTGCAGCTTATTCCTTTCAGTCAGGAGATGCGGCACCCACGTATCAAGCTTGGAAATGTATCCAAGCTTTTTTAAATGACGAAAAGCGGTTGAATTATCGATGTTCAGCCTCTCAGCAATATCCTCAGTTGTAATCCTTGGGTTTCTTTCCACTAAGGCATGCACAATGTCATCATCGATGCCAGAAGGCCGTCCAGAGCGGGGTTGATCCTCCGTGTTGAAATCACCATTTCGAAATCTGCCAAACCACTTTTTGACTGTTCGGAGAGCAGGAGCGCGGTCCAAATAAACGCTTTGAATATTTTTTTGTGCAATCCCAACACTCACGCCTTTCCGAAATTCATATAGCATTACATGCCGCAAATGCACCTTTTCGTTCTCCATTTTTAATGATTTCTCTTATGCACAAATGGACTTATCTGAACAATGTCTGACGCTAAAGTGACATAAGACAACGTCATCTATTCGGTGTAAGCAACAATTACCACACGAAAACAATAGAACTCCGCCATGCAGTAACTTAATGCTATCTATGAAAATCGGGCACGAACTTTGCAATCATCCAATATATAATTATGTGTAATTTATCTATGAGAATTAGAATATACATAAATACTAAATTATAAAATATAGCAATTATGTATTTACTTTTACGATATGCTATTTTGATTATGCTATTTCATCAGAATTCATCAGTTTTATCAGCAACTGTAGACTTTAAAAACTATTGTAATTCCCTTTCTTATAATATTATTACACCCCACATATATATCTGTCAAATATAATTGCTTTTAAAACGAAATCGCAAGCTGCATCATCCGTTTGATACACATTTTTATATATTAAATTGATCATATCATAAAAGATAACATTGCTTAACTTCTTTCTTTTAAATAAAATATAAGGTTTTCAGTATTTAACACATAAAAACTCATAATCCAAGCATAACATAAGCCGGTGCCAATAGATATTCCTTCCGGCAATGCCGAAAATGGAAACGGCCCGGGCTTCCATTAGCTCCCACCGACACGAGGGCCTCTAATAAACACCGTAATCCTCCATTTCCTCGGCTTGCGTGCTTCCGCCGCCTGAGCATGTCTCGCGGGATCCTTCTTGCGTAATCCAGCAGGTAGAAGGTGGAAAGCGCCGCCAAGCAAGGCCGGCAAGAACACGAGCACGGCGCGGCGGAGAGGGCATTTCCGAGCAAAACACCCGGTTCGGCAATTTGTCAGAGGGTGATTAATTGGCGAGCCGCCACCGCCGCTCGCCCTCTCGTACCGACCTTCCAACTGGCTGGCGACGAAGGCGGCACTGGTTAGAATTTATGCAGCGAATTCTCGTCGGATAGATACCGCGCCATCACATAGACGCTCCGACTGCAGTTTGTGATTGTGGGTAAAAAGAGCAACCGCACATGTCGCACGTATCCGGTATAATAATCATATATCAGCGGGCGTAAGAGAATAACGATATCCGTTCTGATTCTGGCGGTGCTGACTAATTGTAAAATCGTAATTCTTCAAGAGATTTACTTGTACAACGGATTTTTCTCCTCATGAATTTTATTTGCTTTCGTTAATTATATAATATAAACCAATAAGTGTACAAAATTGTTTCATAATTTTATATACTCTGGTTCGAAAAATTTTACTTTCGAACAATAATATGTTTGCGCTAAAACCGATAATCTAGATATACGTAATGCAAAAGGATTGCGCCGAATCGAAGAGAAAAACTGTATGCGCTGCAAAACAAGTAGTGAACAAGCTGGACAGCGGTGAATTGTGATCGTGGCCGGAGAATGCCTCAAGGACCGTCCGTGAGTGGGTGTTCCGAGTGTCGCCCATACATTTCGGGAGGGTGCACGGGGGATGTAACGAGATGTCGTAACTCGCATCGCTCGGACCAACTTCGGCTGCCATTGTGATTGGAAAGTTTAACGTTAACCGTTAAATAAAGATGTTGGATTTGTATAGTAGAGTATCGAATCTTAAGTCTATAATCGTAATAAAAAAAAATCTGCATTCTTCTATCTAATTATATTAACAATATTTAATTGCTACCAGAAAATAGATGCATCTCTAAAAAAAATATCTACAAATAAGTATCATAAATATGTATTTTATTCAAAATTCTTTTTAATTTATTTTAAATATTCGTCTTAATTTTTTTTTTATAGTATACTTTACGATTATGAAATAGAAAGTTGCAAAGGTTCGATTATTCACATGTCCTGCTTTTAAAATAATGTCGAAGAAAAGTTTCCGCGGGCAATATCGCACGACACACACATACGACTGGATTGCTCTTCTTTTATCCAAAACAGCAGGCAGTTTCTCACGTAAACTGTTAGCAAAATTAAATGCATTCCACTCTTCTGGAAAGTGGTTCACATGAGAGGGCAGCAATTTTTCAAGGTACACAACATCGCGGAGTAAAAATATATTTCCGAAACGTATTGTATGTAAGAATATTCTTTTTGTCGCGAAGGTCGACGAAAGTTCTTGTTACATTTTTCAAGAAAATAACCATTCATGCGTCGTCATTAAACGAAATTACTCACAAATCCGCCTTCGCTTCGCGCTAGTAAAGTACCGCGATAAACTGTAAGTCAGATAGTTTCCATTTTATCACGGATAGTAAAAAATACGAAGAGCGCCCGAGAGAAAGTTTATCTACGTACTACGGGAGCTTAGCTCATTGCCCGATTTAGTTTGGCAATTAATTGACATAATTATTTATAAATGTAATACTGTTTGCAAATAATCTGGAGAAGAAAATAGATATTTAATGTCATCTGAGTGTCAGGTGAAATGAAGATATACAATTCTATAAAACTAGATGTAATGTTATATTGTAGTATCCGTCGATTTGTTTAATCCTACTGATCATGATCTGAAGAATCTTTTCACGAAGCTACAATTATCGTGTTGCGGCAAAATGTCACTAATTTACAATATAAGTTATTTTAATAAAAATTATATAGAAAACTAAAATTGAAAAACAATAATAGAGCAACTTTAGATCGTGTCTGTGCGCATTAAGAGAACTTAGATTCGATGAATTCGTGTATGAACATGAACCAGGTTGGAGGATAGCCGGATATACGCTACTTGGACGAAAACCCAATGATGACGAAGCAACAGGGAGTGCGTACAACGTCGCTCTCCCTGAGAGTAATTTGCGAATATTTTACGACTCCCCAAAGCCATAAATGCAACCCGCCATGTATATTTACATCGTGCCCGCCGCGGATATTAGCTCCCGGTACCGTGTATGCCCCCCAACCGAGGTCAAAAGACGTAGAGATAGCCGGGTGATGAATGTCCCGTCAGCAACGAGGTGGTTTGCTAACCTTTGCGAGAAGAGACGCGATAGTCGTCGTGGCCTCATCTACTGCTACCGCCTCACAGATTGCGTCTTAAATCATTTGGCGAGACGACGGATCACCGGAGATCTCTCGTCTCGGACGATTCGCCCGCGCCCCTTCCTTCGTTTGCCGACACGTTGGTAACGACGAGAGAAATTACGCGGATTTTATTGGCGAGAATTTTCCCGAGAATTATGAGTAGCAAAAGTTTCGAAGATTCGAATATCATGTAGCTTGAATGACGGAAAGAGATGGATTGAATCTGAATACAATAAAATGCATGCGCGAAAAAATTAAATTACATGAATGTATAAATAAAAACCGCGTAATTACGACGAGTTAATTGCAACGAATAATATTATACATATATGTAATATTATACATGTATTTTGAAATTTCTCACAGAATTTCGATTACGAACAATTTCAAAATTTTATATTGTATTATACATAAAATTTTCTCTTAATCAGAAATAGCTTATACTCAAATTTTAACATGTGAGTATTTGAAAAAAATATGAATAATAAAATTCGAATTATATCGATTACAAAAAGATCGAAGACAGAATTTGTAAATTTGCTGAATTTTGCAGTTTGCTTGATTATTGCGCGAAATTATGCGAATACCCCAATTCTACGAGGCAATATAAAAAAAAAAGCTTACTTTTTTTCGTTAACAAGTTACATTATTTGCAGCCAACAAATTCCCGCGATTTATTATAGCGATCTTACTAAGAATTGATGCATTAAAGAAAATTGTGACTAGATCCATAATATCTCTTATAGACAATTATGAAAAATGATATATATATATATATATATGTATATGGCAGGGTTGGGAAGTAACGCGTTACTTGTAACGCCGTTACCGTTACAGTTACTTTTTTTCGGTAACTGTAACGGTAATGGCGTTACAAATTTTATTTGTAACGGAAAAAGTAACTTCGTTACATTTTTCGGTAACGAGTAACGAATTTAACAGTTACTTTTATCGTTACTTTTTTCAAATTTTTTGATTTATTTAAGATATTATTCTTGCTATTGTGCGTGATAAAATTTTTATCTTAACCGTAAAGCCGTAAGCAAATCGACCAATTAGCATTCTTATTATGTTGTAATCTCATTTACTACCAGTTCTAAGTACCTTGCAACGAAAATTAGAAAATCTCAATAAATCTGACCTTATAGATTGCCATTCATTAGTTGAAGATATTCAGCAAGGTTTAAATAAAAGGTAACTTATTAATTTGATTAATACATATGTTATTTAATTTTAAATAAGGATTTAATTGAAAAATATTATTTTATTTTAAACTATTGATTCAAAAGTATTAATTTCAATAAAACAAACAATGTCGCTTAATTTACTATATTTGATTTTAGATTTCTTACGATATTTGAAACAAAAGAATTAATAATAGCAGCATGTTTACATCCAAAATTTAAGTTAAACTGGTTAACCGGAGAAAAAAGAAAACGTGCTGAAAATTACTTGGAGGGTTTATTGGGAATCCGATCAACTGAAAATTCTTCAAAAGCTGGAAAATCTGACGATCACGATAATTTTTTCATTTTTGAGCAAAAAACGGTGCAAGATGAATCTGAACAAGAAGAATTGCAACGGTTTTTAAAATCAAATAATTGTAATATAGAAATGTTAAACGACTATCCAAAACTTAAAAAACTTTTTATTAAATATAATACAGCTCTACCAAGCAGTGCATCTGTAGAAAGAATGTTTAGCATCGGTGGCTCTGTATTAACACTACAAAGAGGGCATTTAAATGATGATACTATGGAGCAACAAATTTTATTAAAAATTAATAAAGAATTTCGATAAAATTTAATCATTTATTTTGTAATAAACCTTGAATGAAATCTTGCTTACAATTTTTTAAAAGTTTTTCTTATGCAAAATAATTTATTAGTTTGTATTGTAAAAAAGTAACGGAAATTGTAACGACTCGTTACTTTTTAGTAACTGTAACGGTAACGAGTTACTTTTTAAAATTGGTAACGAGTAACGGTAACGAGTTACTTTTTAGAAAAAATAACGGTAACGGTAACGAGTTACTTTTATAAAGTAACTTTCCCAACCCTGGTATATGGTTCTAGAAAGGATAGAAGTGGAATAATATCTCGTGGATAAAATGTCAGAACAAGGTGTTTTGCGATTAAAATCAACTTATTTTAACATGACATTCCAGTTTATAATATCTTGATTATTCTTGATTTATGTCTTGTTAATTCATGTAATCTAAAATATATTTGATATTGAAATAATATTATATCTTTAGGGATCTTTCCCTCTATTTGCTTTCAAATATTGTATCTGGGAAAATTCTGTACGAGATATATGTTTGCAAATCCCCACTCAGATTTATTAATCCTTAGATTGGTAGACGCTTTAAAATGCGCGTCTATGATAATTATGTAACGACGCGTCGTTATCCCATGGAGATCAAATTAAATGCAACGAACATGTCGCCGGAGTCTCTTGGTGTTATTAGCGATGTTATCTTATCGTCGAAAGCAAAAGAGGAATGAGACGCGGATGCCCATTCGACTCTTACGGGCTGACGCGATAAGAAATAACGGGCTCTTCGTTAGGAAGGATAAAGTCGCATGACGATCGGGTTAAGAAGACGTGGAAGGCAGATAGATAAGCACGAGAGTCGTAATTGGGGATATTCGTGGATGATACTTCTTCCTCGCTATAATAAATATCGAGCGGGGTTTGTTCTTTTCGCTAGTGGAAAAAAAAAAAATGATAATCTGGAAAATGAATAATGCACACATAGCATTAATCGCGATAACTTTTGCAGTAATTTAATCGGGAAAAATATGTTTTTTTCAATACGCGCGATATCTTTAAATAATCGAACAACAAATGTATTTCTACATAAATAAACTTGAATGCGAAAATCATACCGTGTTAAATAAATTACTTTCGTAATAACGCATGTGCGCATGTATCTCTCTTTTATCGAGGTGGTGATTTTTATTCTATCGATTGAACAATCTTTTGCTGTATTTGCTGCCACACCATTGCAGGAAGCATATCGTATAATAAAGAGTTACGTAAAATATAGCTTATACTATTACAAAATTTGAATTGTAAAGTGAGAAACACGGCTTTGTATCCGATATTACTGTGATGTTATCGAGCACTTTTATAAAACTTGAAATGCGACACGAATATCGCAAAATTTCTCTTCGGTTACCGGGACAACAACAAATTTTTCAAGTTGCGCGAAACGAATGGATCGAGGTCACGCAATGCATTAAATCGCCGCCAGTCGCAACGCATGCATTTTTAAACAGATCGAAGAACCCGGTAATGCTTTCCAGTCTGGGCTTACTTCCATTTATCGGAAACGGACGCGTTTTCCGAGACGAAATGGATTTCAATGCAGGCGACACCGCCGCTATAAATTCCCTTTGTCGCCGAGAAGAGAGAACATTGCGAACGATGGGGATCTTCGCGTTTGGAGAAAAATTGTCGTAATCCCACGATTAGGTGATCCGTTTTTAAATCGCGCCATCTTTCCGCGCGTCTGTCTACGGTGCTGAAATAATTACGATTTAAAATCCGTGCAACTACCCAGTTTTAAAGGGATCTCCGATCCAGACTTGCCGAGCAGTGAAGTAATGCCCCATCTGTCTTGATAGCGTTCGCGCGTTGTGAAATGTCAAGCCACCTGGCGGAAAAATGAAAAGTACCTTTGCGTCCAGCTGCGTCTATCTAGCAGCAGCTTTGTGCGTGAGACCGGCTTAAAATATCTAACTCGCTCGTTCAAAACACGAGAGTTGGAGAAAAATTCTCGCATTCTTCAGAGCTCTGAGCAATCCCCCCGCGTCCTTAGTCGGGCTCGTTCGTAGCTATCGTAGACGAAAAACTACAACTAAAAATTCTCGATGGAAAGCTTTCTCTTGCGAGAAAGTTATCTCCGGCGGAAATTGTATCGCGGATTCCGTGAAAATGAAAAGTTTAAAACGATATTACAGGCATTTCTTTATCCTATTCACGCGCGTTTTATCTCACTTACGCATTAATAAAATTACAAGCAATATCTTCTGAGTAATTTGTTTGCGAAAATAATATTTTACAAGAATATTTCAATATTTGAACAAGAAACCGCGCAACGAAAAATAGTCGTGTATTTTGCACACACTCGAGTTTAGAGTTAGTGATGTGAAAAATACGCATTCGTTCGCGTAACGCCGTTTGCAGAGAATTTAGCCTTCGGCGTCCGGCCTTCGGAAAATTAAATTACTTACTGTCCGATATTGTTTACCGATACTTAAATCGACCGACACGACGAGTACCGACAGTTTAATCTCTCCGCCCCCGCGTCTCCACCCATCGTCTCGCGGAGAAGAAAGGTCAGAAGAACGAAAGCGAGCGAGCGACCTTTTATCGATTTCAGCGTTTCCCGCGGGAAATCGCGTTCGTTCGGCAAAGAAGAGAACCGGGGCGGATACCGTGGAAGAGGAAGGATATTCGCGACGAACGACGGTGTACAAAATTTTCCATTATAGCGAATGCGAGTACCTATCCTTATCATAGCAGTGCATATTCCACCGACAAAGACGACGGCGGCAGAGTCGACGACTATCTCTCGCGAAGTAATGGAAAACAAACAGGGAAAATATCGTCCGTTTACAACACGGCAATATTCCGTGCCTGGCACGTTCCTTAAAGCCGGATTTGCCGGATATTCGTGGGGCGTGGCAAAGAGCGTAGCAAAAAGTGTATTTATTAAACTCGTTCCTGCGCGTATCATCCGGACTATGAAGTAGAATAAATCTAAAGTAACATCTAACTCTCTAATACCCTGATCTTTTTACTTGTAGAATAATTTTCGAGTATTTACATTAAGAGAGAAAAAAAAATATCTCGCTTCTATATTTTTCAAAATTCACCACGAAACTTTCATATACGTAACTTTCGCATAAAAGTTGCTCAAAATAAAATATTTACTTACATTGCACGATATTGTTCTATTATTAACTGTAATTAAGATTATTTACCGTAAATGTACTATTTCACGATAGCTTGTGAATTTGCTTGAATTTAAACTTGTAAAACCAGCGACGAGCAAACGCGCAACTTATTAGCAATGTAAATCGAAGTTTTGACAGTTAGCGAATGGCAGGGTTATTACTATTACAAAAAACAACTGCATTCTTTCGCACGATAATGACCCGCGTTTAATGCGCCATTAAAAGTTGTTAACTGTTGTTTCGGACAAACGTCATGTTACATACAATAGATACGATGTATAGGTGCGTAGTTCGACGTTGTTGCGTCAATTTATCGTTTTCCGATCTCGAAAAACATTATACAAAGGATAATTAAATGCTCTTCAATTAGATGGTTTCTTTATGGTAATTATATTTGATTGATCGTGAAATTCTCCATGTTGCTTTTTTTATTGAAAACAAAAATTGCACTCTTTCTCTCTAAAAAAAAAAATTTAGAAACAACTTTCCTCTCACACATTTTTAAAAGTTTTAACTGTCTAAAGTTGAATAACTCAACCCCCGAGAAACTATTCAAACTTTTTAAAAAGCAAAATTTTATTGTGCCTCGTTTGTTATTTCCTTTTTAAAAATTGGTCGCGGAGAGTAGTCACATATCTCCATTATTGTGAAGGAAATATTATTTCAATTTTCGAGAATTATTATTATTATCACATATACCAAATGTGTAAACATATTATTATGTAAACATTTTGTATAATAAGCATTTAGCACTCGAATGCATTCGGTAATTACAAGTGGTAATATCAAATATTTTTCAATCTTATTCGGAAATCATTTTCAATCAATCAGCTAGATATTTTGCGATTAGTGAATTTTAATTATCAGTGCGACGATAAAATATCCAATATTATAAAGTATTAAATTATGAAGTTTAATCAAACATGTTTTTATTTGATTTGAAAAATATCATAACGACATATTTATATAGAGAGGCAATGGTTATATTTTTTTAAATGATAGATTTTTATTATATTCTAAAAATAAGTGACTATACGTATATTTTGTTCAATATAAATATGTCAACGAATAACATGAGCAAAAATAAATATCAAAAAAAAATTACGACTTTGAAAGCTTTTTTACGCAAATATTATATAAAAATGATAATAAGCCATATTATAAACATTATATAAGCCATTTTTTTTTATTTCGCCTTTTTCAAATATATTTTCAAATAAGCGAGTTCTCTCCAAAGGCATGTGAGGAAAAATCCGGTTGAAATGACATACTTACATGACGGCGATTACGCGTAAAGTGCTTTACCGTAGTTGAGTTGGACATAATTGCGACTAATTTCATTCCATCCAAGTAGCTCATTCATTTTATGATAAAGGGAGCGCGATGTATCATAATTAGATTTTTAACGCAATTTCTGCAAATTAAATTTATACACAATT
The DNA here is from genome assembly GCF_030449975.1 of Polyergus mexicanus. Classification (NCBI taxonomy): domain Eukaryota; kingdom Metazoa; phylum Arthropoda; class Insecta; order Hymenoptera; family Formicidae; genus Polyergus; species Polyergus mexicanus. The sequence goes on from NW_027223331.1 coordinate 8,176,387, forward strand.
TTCACAATTTTATATTGCAAAAATTTCTAAACAGTTTAAATAATTTTTTCTAATCGCCAAACGTACTCATCTAGATAAAATAGAATATAAATATTGCTTGAATTGTACAGGATTAATTGAGTGTCGAAGAAACATAATATAAGTGAAATATATGAAAATAGAACACGATCTCCATCTTCCATCGTGGAGAGCTGCCGCACATAACGAGTTAATCCAATCGTAGCACCGATGTATGCAATAACGTTTACTTGATCGTACGGGTACTACATATTAGAACGCGTGCACATATATAATATGGGGGAAAGTGTACATACTGCACGCGTGTCGACACTCCGCCTATCACGTAATTTATTACATACGCGAAGAGAGAGGTGGATGATACTTCGCTCGATATCACGAAACATTGTTATCCGCGATATAATCCGCTTTTGCCAATATATACGTCAGTGTAAGTAAACTCATATATATAGCTTTATATATATATTTTTTTTTATTATGTTTTATGAAAAAGAAAATTTTTATTTAAATATGAATTTTTAAATATCAAAAAATAACGAGGATATGTGGTAGAAAGGCATTTAAATTTTTAAAATTTTACTCAGAAAATACGGTATTATAGAGGGTGTCGCAGATCCATTCGTTCATAGTATCCCATGTTTCTTATGCGTATCCAAAGAGCGTTGCGTTAGAACGTTTAACGCCGGTTTATAGGACGACGCGGCTCGTTTATGACGCTCCCCCATGGAGACAAGAATTTCACGGGACGCTTTTCACACATACACGCACAGGATATCCGTTCGCGCGTTGAAATAAACGCGAGGAATGCCCTATATAAACGTCACGTCGTCGTTTGTGCTACGCGTTCAAAAGGAAACCGAAAGTGCGCGAATGATGATAATAATAATACCGAAACTTCCCACCTCATATTTATCGTGCTCCTTTTGTCAATTTTGCGTTATTAATGTTGTTCACTTCGATTTATCTTCGATTAATTGTCGACGCCGAACAAAATATTTTCTTGAATGCAGGTTGCGTTAAAAGATATTTTATTAATTTAAGGAAAATCGTTGCTACGATTTAAAAATAAAAACGTATGATTGTTACATATACAATACATCTCAATGCAATATTTGATTAATTTTGTAAAATTAAATTGATCATTTTGAGAAATAATATAAATTAATAATTAAGTAGCAAAATCTATCAATATATTTTCTCGTTTATGTAGGTGTGCGCGTTTTACACAAACATGCGATTACATTTCAAAAATTAAAAATATAAAAAGGAAAGGAGGAGAAATATATTGGCAAGTAGAATATAAAAATACATAGTAATTAAAAATGTTTCTAAAAAGAAATTTAACAAAATATTAATACACTACGCGTATGCATTTCAGTTTTAATAATATTTTAAAATAAATTAAAATTTTGCAATATAATATTTTTAATAACAAAAATCTTCACATTGCTTGTTATAAAGAGATATTTTCTCTTATTATAGAGAGGGATCCTCGTTCTTAAATATAATAATATATAACGCATCGCTATCAAAATATATTTGACATTCGATGACGTTCTTTTTTCGAGATGCATGTTAATTTTATGCAAATTTTAATAAACATAAAAAACAGTGATAATAGATATTTTCATCGTAGCGACGTTACACTAACGATCGGGTTAAGAGCCGAGGCGTACGTGATCGAGGTACAATACTGTAAGAGCAATCGCTTTACCGGCTAAATGTCACGTCTATTGTTCGTCATTGTAACATCGCCATCGAGATATGACGTAGGAACGTCGCATCCAACGTTGCGGGCGGAGGGTTCGCAATTAGCAATTAAAATTAGCGATTTGACCGATTGATTGGATCGGCGTGATATCCTATGGTCAATCGATTCGCCGATCACAATTACCGGTAGCACTAATTACGCGATAGTACCGTTGCGCCAGATATGATATTAGCCCTCGTCATGACGAATTATGCCTAGACGCTATCGCAATTTTTCCATCGCCCCAATATCATCTCGCGTTATTCTCCGGAGTAAACAGACGAACAAGCGTAGAGATCTCTTTCCATGACATCGGACACGTGTCATCTCATCTCGAAATTATCGATGCGTCTTGCTTTTGAGCCATGTCACGCGATTAACGAGCAACCTGATACGCGCGTATGTAAAAATGGGTACATCCGGGATAATGGCCGAATGATACGGGCGCATAACAGACTTTATAACCGTACTCACGTCATTCTGGGCGAAGGTCGGCGTGATTGGCCCGTCGCTGGCTTCCCATTTATCCGCGATGCGGATCGTCTCGGCAGTCTTCTGCTGCACCGATTTCGATTCGTCGAGCAGCGTCAGCTCATAAAACTCCTGGATATCTGCAACAGTCCGGGGAAAAGGAAAAGATGTATTACCATCTGCCAGAGCGTACGTATTCGGAGATAAAATCTCGGCGGACCGTACGACCGGTTTTCCCGGTCGGCAGCGAGGAATTTCATTTCGTTTCTATGTAGACCTTCGCACGCTACGCGCGAATACCGTGTGATAAATTGACACTTGATTTATTCCGATATATATCGAGTATATATATCGAGACAAATCTTAAAACGAAATATAACAGGGCTAATTGAAAAACAATTAAATTGATCGAATATCATATCGTATAATAAAAAAAAGTAGACTTGTTAGTATTTAATTGACGTATCGCCATTGAAACCGAAATACACGTTGCACAGGAGATCGGGTGACAAGCGAACTACGGACTTTCACACCTAGTTCGGTCGCCGAAGATTTTAACGACGGACGCGCAGATCTCGTGACGTGAATGTTAGAGCTTCCCACGCGATAAGGCGGTCACATAATTTTCAATAGTTCCTCTACTCTCGCGTAACTCGAGCGGATCCTCGAGCAGCGCGCCTCGCGCGACATTGCACTCTCGAATATATATTACCGGCATCAGAGAGGATACGTCGGACGCAGGTCGTCTGGGTCGAAGGAGCCCGTAACTCTCCTTGCCACACAGGATGCTCGCTCAGGGCGAATGGGACAACACAAGACTCGGCAAACGTAAAACATTGAACATTATTCGAATTAAAAGCAGGTATTATTTTAAGATTTTCAAAAAATTTAATTTTTTTATTATAATCCGCATTCTTCTTGACATACGGACGTTGAAAAAAATTTTAAGAATTGCGGAAGTTATGTAGATAGATATGCATGGATTTATTTCCCATGACAGATGCACACACACAAACAAATATTCTCTCTCTAGGATGTCTAATATTACCGATTCTTTTAGTCATATTTTAATGAAAATATTCTCAGAGGAAAATCGATATCTTCTCTTGTCTTGCAACAGAGTTATGCGAATAATTGTTCGGAAAATATTAATGACGCAAACTTTTACATCTTAAATCCCTTTTGTTTGTACCAAGGAGATCGGAAACCGCGCAGATTTGCACAGAAGATTCAACTTTCCTCTTAAGAAAAACGCCAGAGCTACATCTATGCGGTTTAATTTCTTCCCCGCAGACTGCATAATATCTCCAAGAGATAAAATAAGTTTCAGCATAATCTGTAATTTTCTACGTTTATTGCGGCGAGCATTACTCTCAATTTCTTTGCTGGACGCACGAGTGTAGTGTCTTGCGCGTGTGGTAATCGTTAATGAATTGAAATTATGGTTAGTGCTTTGAGGCATCGCTCCCAAGAGCATCGCGTATTAATTGCTCCCGCGTGAGCAATTCCTAAAGGTAATTTCCAAGTTACATCATTACAGCACCTGTGTATTTCGCGCAATACCGAACTCTCTATAATTGCGCTCGTTAGTCGGTCAAGCGGGCTAAGTTTCTCCGTCCTTTCCGCCAAGGTAATGGCGGCTGCTTTTAATCTCACTTAAAAAAAAAAGAAAAGAAGAAAACGAAAAAAGAAACACCGATATCCTTGCCACTTGTAATAAATGATCAAAGCGATAAGCATGATACAATAAGTAATAAACAAAATTCTTGTACAACTTCACAACGCAATTCCCGTTATTCCATATTTCTTTATATTTATTATCGATAGAAAAATTTTGAAACAATTATTATTCGAATTGTGTAATTAGATTAATTTGCCGCAGAATCGGCAGTATCTTCGATAAAATCTGCAATTATTGGAATTATATCGAAAGCTGATGAAAGATTATTATATATTTTATTCTTTAATTTTCATAACCTGCAGTTCTACGTCGAAGAAATAAATTCATTTCGCCACATCTCAGCTCTCATTTCCATATTCCAACGATAATTTTAAAACTAGACACGCGTGCGAAAGTTCACCTAGTCCGTCTAGTCGTTCTAACACCTTGAAAATATATTTTTCCCTTCTGCCTCAAGGTACGTGTATGAATACGCGAAAAATTTCTAGATAAAAAAAGCTGTGCAGAAAAATATATTTTATTCGCGCGTCAGTCGAGAGAAGATTCAGAGATTTCATTTTCGTAAATTTGCTCTAACTTGTGCGTCCCCCTCCTCTTCTCCTCTGATGCCGCAGCTTGCGTCGCTAAAGTAATTTGTCCCATGCGAGACAATTTGAAAATGTTGTGAGTATCGTGGAAGATCTCACTTCATTTCGTGAAGCTTTCACGAATACTTTCTAGCAAAGTTCGAATAGATGTTGGGATAATGTAAACACGATTTTCTCAAATTATCGATAAGAGAAAGTTGCAAATCTTCGATATTTGCAAGAGCGTTTCGCTTTTCATCTTTGCAACGGTAACATTTTGCATGCCGCAAAGCTGGTATTCGCGGCGCCGGCCGGCCTCGTCCCGAGGGTGTTATTGCGTTATAAATTTTCGAAAGGCGTTATGATTTTATCGCGATAAAAATGTACATCAATCCCATTCAAGCTCTCTCGGCGGCGGCGCGGACGGCCCCTTCCTATTCACGATTCCCGCGACGAATGGTACCCTGTCTAAATATAACCCGACGCATTTCTCACGTAGAATGCAAGAAATATCGGAGACTTATTTCAATTCCCCTCTCCACCTCCCCCTCAGCGTTGGCGCGCGACGTTGACGCCGGTATGTGAAACGCGCGTGGAATTCTTTCCGATGACGGGTATACGGCACCTTTCCCATTGAATGCAGGCGCCATCGTGATGAAACATATCTGACGTTTCGCTCCGTACAAAAGAAAAAGGTTCAAACGTTACTGCGAGAGAGAGAGAGAGAGAGAGAGAGAGAGAGAGAGAGAGAGAGAGAGACTGCTGCGTTCGTAAGCGCGTAAGAGGATTTATGTCTTAATCTCGAAATATACAAAATGCACGATAAGATGGAAATATAGTATACCAGGTATATAAATATGAAACCGGAATTTGCCCATAGATGGCCCTAGCTGTCAATGTAGTTACCGTCAAACCGCGTCATTGGCGCCATTTTCTTGTTTTGACATCTGATAAAGATTTTCAACTCACAATAATACAAGTTTCATACAACAGCATAGTTTTTAATAGCGTCGAACATGTCGAATTTTGTGCCTGGAAATTACGATTTGCGGACAGCATTGATTTTCTGTTACCATTTGAAGAAAACTGCTGCAGAATCGCATCGAAGCTTACGGTGAGCATGCTCTTGGTAAATCACAGTGCTTTGAGTGGTTTAAAAAATTCAAAAGTGGCGATTTTGACGTGAGAAACGAAGAACGTGAAAGAAGGGTGTGATCTATTATGAGCTGCTAAAACCTGGCGAAACCGTTAATACTGAACGCTACCGACAACAAATGATCGATTTGAATCAAGCTTTGCGTGAAAAACGACCAGAATATCAAAAAAGGCAACACAAAGTGATTTTGCTTCATGATAATGCACCATCACACACAGCAAAACCGGTCAAGGAAACGATTGAGGCGTTTAATTGGGAAATACTTTCGCATGCGGCCTACTCGCCAGACTTGGCTCCATCCGATTACTACTTATTTGCATCGATGGGACACGCACTTGCCGAGCAGCGCTTCACTTCTTACGAAAATGTACGAAAATGGCTCGATGACTGATTTGCCTCAAAGGAGCAACAGTTTTTTTGGCGTGGCATCCACAAATTGTCAGAGAGATGGGAAAAATGTATAGCTAGCAATGGGCAATACTTTGAATAAAATATTTTTTATCATTTTCATACAATAAACGTGTATTTTCTATACAAAAATTCCGGTTTCATATTTATATATCTGGTATAAAGTCTCATCAATCTTTCAACTCGCGATTATTTTTTAAGAAAATAATGGCACCCTGTATTTTATGTAGCATTGATAAAGCAGCATTACAGTGATAAAACATTTTAAAAAATTGTTCTCATAAATGAAGATACACGTGAAACATCATTTTCTATTTTGCATGCAGTCTTGAAGTATTCTGTTGTTACATCATTAGAAACGCCTTTGCATTGCATATATTGATAATTGATTGCGAAGCAATCACATATTCCCATAGCGTCATCCCTTTATAATTAGTCCAATGTAACCGACGCCATCACGGCTCTTACTAGGCCAACGGCTGGAATTGCAATTAGAGACGTGCCCGTATCGATAATCGATGCACGACGTTGATGGGTATGGAATAATAATTAGATTATTGGTACTTAAATCCAATTCGTGACATACACGATCATAATATAGCTGCATCAATATCATAATTAGGCCGCAATGTTGACGTTCCACTTACGTCATATTCATATATACATGCATTATTTCATATTCGCGCATTTCAATATTTAAGTCAAGCCCGTGAAATGCAACTGTTATTGTTACGAAACGTCAATTCGAGCGATCGCATCTCGTTGCAATGAAACAAATGGAAATAGAAGAAAACATATAGCTAACGTGATTAAAATGTACTCCGAAGAGAAAATACGTGATTTAGTATCTCCCATAATTTATTTTATATTTCCGCGTTTTCTGTCCCTCTTATTTCTTTAGTACGTAGCTGCCAACTACCAAGTGCGAGCGATGAAAAAAGTGCGCAACTGCGCAACGTCCAGGGAAAATATCGCTAGTCCGGCTTTTCGTTAATTTTCCGCCGTTTCGCCTGCCTTCTCCCTTTCTACTCTTCTAACCGCAACATCATACATTAATTTCTTTTTATCCTCTTTTGCGGAATTACGAGTACAGTGTTTTATTACATATTACGGCGTTGCATTAAAAAAATTTGTATCCTTTACAATAGTAAATATAATAATATAGTAAATATAATGCAAAAAAGGTTACGAAGAAAGATGCAAAATTAAATTTACCTGGTTCTGATTAACATCGAGTTTTTTTAAATACGCTTTGACAGTTGGAATATTTTTGAATACTAACTGCGCTTGACGAATGCGTTTTGTTTGATTTATCAGATAAATGTAATGACATGTAAAAGTCCGCTTAGCATTAGCTTAGAATTTTCATCGGTATACGTTATCGTTACTACGAAATACGTTACGTTAATACGAAATGAGACAATGTGTAAATATATATGTATATTAATTTTAATTTTCTCATTCGTATTTAATTTAAAATAATAAACGAATAGCGAAAGAGAGAATAAGTATAAAATAAAATAAAATTGTTCATACCAAACATTGTTATAACAAAATTATTAATATTAAAGATATTTTCCAAATTTTAAAAATATGGCCTTGACAAAAAAAAATTAATTTTTTTATGTAAAATATATTTTAATTAATTTAAGAACAAAAGCACGCTTTTGCACATATAGCAACAGCGAAACAAGAATAGGTGAATTAAATTTATATATATAAAATTCGGCGTATATAAATTCACTAAACGTTTTGAAAAATGAAATATTATAAGCGTACAGCACGACAGAATTAATATTTTTCTTTCATTCTTCTCTTATTCATCGCACCCAATCAGAGATAAAATCAAGCAGGCCCAATCGTTTTTCCATTTAACGCTTTCTCGGCCTCTACCTTCTTCAGATAGTATGAGAAATGCAAACGTTTACACGCCGAATAATTTTTAATTTTTCGCAGTTTCCGATTTCATGAAAAAATCATTACGAGAGTATCTCGCTCCTTTGTCAGACTTTTACTCTTCTTCTTTCTCTTGAAGTTGCGGACGGAAGTGGAAAAGTTGGTTGGAGGAACAGGAGGGATGAAAGTTATTTACAAAAGTGGCGTATCTTGTACGGGCAGGTCCACTGTTAATGTTAACGAGCTCCAGTTTATCGTCGGCTTCCTCGTCGTCGTCGTTCTCTCCGTCTTTCTCGGTCTCTTCATCGTCCTCTTTATACCGCGTGCAAGACTGGAAAGTTCCGCCGGTGTGGAAATTACGTGTCGCAGGGACTAAACTTCCGTCTTCGGCAAAGTATGAGGGGGAGGGTGTTAACGCGTCGGCGCCACGTGTAGCCGACCGGCGTCGAGCGTCGCGACGCTCCGAGCGTGCGAAATGGTTTGTGATGTTCACGCGTGATGGTCACGCATATTTATCGTGCGCGAACCATAGTAGTGTGTGGATTAAACCGTGAATTTATTCTTGCTAACATATTTCAATTTCAAAAATGCCAATGACGCTGAGATAATTTATTCTAATCATCAGAAGCAAATTTATGATCGACGAGCATAGAGTTGTTAGGAAGTAACAAAGGGAGCGGGTTATATTTCTAATTTAATATATTCGTTCGTTTTGACATTCGTCCTCAATTATAAAACCTAACATATTTAGATTTGATTACATAATCAAACTATTTCGATTAGAGTTCCAAATTAATCTAATAGTATAGTTATCATCGCAATCGTTAACTGATAATATTGTATATTGTTGGTCATCAATATAATCATCTTAATATTATCAGAATCTCGACGGTAGAAATTGCATTAAATTATGATGACATTCACACGACGATAGAAGCAAAAATATTCGAATCAAAGGACACTTTGCTATTGTCGTACTTTTTATCGCGATGATATTCAAATTGTGATTGATCCCCAATCGCTCCAATCTGATTTCTATCAATTTCAAAACTGCAATGAATTTTACATGGTAGAAGCAAGGCGGTCGAAGAGAGAGCACGTTGAAATGAAATTATTCCCGGCTCGACCGCTCATCGAATTATATTTTGCCTCGCTTTCCGCGTTCTTAGCCACGCATCCTTTCGCAATTACTGATCCTGCATACTTAGATAGAAATGACGCTTGATTTTGCACGAGGTGAGGTTTAATGCACTCGAATTGACGGGATCGCAAAATTTCGCGAGCACGACTAATTATATTCAAGCACGCAAGAAGCAAGATATTATCGAATATGTTTCGGAACCGAAACGAGATAGACGTTTCCTTGCGAAAAGATGAGATAACGCGCATAGATAATATTCTGCGCATTTTTTCGACGGTTAACTAATAAACTAAATAAATCGCAAATTTTTGATCTGGAATTATTTTTTACATGGCCAGAGATAATGATCCTTCTTTTTTATTTATGTTACAATCATGTTCAAATATAATTATATGATTCAGATATTTACTACATTATTCTCTGCATATATCGAAAAGATTGTTTCCTTTTACGTAAATGATACATAATCTATATAAAAATATAACAATTAACAAAATTTATGAAATAATGGCTTAATTTTGAGTTATTTGTAATTAATGTGTCATAAAATTATTTTATTTCATTTTATATACAATATATCATTATCTTTTTCTTACCATCCGTTTATTCTAAATAGAACTCTTGGATCGTACGAATCTTGTCGTACTTTTCAAATCGTGTTTGATCCCCAATCACTCCAATCTGATTCTCTATCAATTTAAAAACTGCAATAAATTCAGATACTATCTTCAGATATTATTGTAGTTTCGGACTATTGCGCGACCATTAAAAGGATCATTCGATCTATCCATCATTACCGCAATTTTGCACCGCGCTGCGAGTTTTAGATAGAATGAAGTCGTGCGAGAGAATCATGGTGGGTGAGATTCGCATAGCTTCGTCGGATGTCGGATATCGCGTGAAATGTTCACCGTAAAGCTACGCGCGCGATGCAGCACGTAGCGTGCAGTTAAATCACTCGCGGTACAACCGGATAGAACGAAAATTCTGTTGCATACGGTAAATCGCTTACAGCGATCAGTAAATATTTATTTTCGCAGCTCGTCAGAATTATTTATGCTCCACGTTGTTTGGAGGAACCGTAAAAGAGCGTATGAAATGCGGCAATTAATGCAAAAATTAAAGAAATACAACAGAATGAATTAAATTTGGAGAAAAAAGTAGAACAAATTCATATTTCCGCTCTCTAGTTAGATTCTATAGAATTCTGCATTTTAATATTATATATAAAATTATATTCATTATATAGTATGACAATATGATCTCATATATTTATTTTGTGCAATATATTTCGAAACTTGAATAATCGATGTGAAATATATAAAGATGTAATCATTTTTAAACGTATATTATTTGTATATTATTAGACAATAGCGTTTTGATTTTTTTTGCTCCAATCAATCGACATGTAGCGCATTATACGCGATCGCATAATATGCAATTATTATACACAATGATCTCACGCGAATTTGCCACCGCGAGATTCGTAACGAGCCTAACTGATTAGATTAGTTAGGATATTATACGCACTAAAGCACTAAATAACATAGGCAATGATTAATTTCTTGATTAACATACTGTTTCGTTATTAAATAAGAATTATAACAGCATGAAATATAAATTATAATATACGGTTTTAAAGATTTAACAAGAAATCACAACGTGTCTTTTGTACAATTTACAGAAAAATAGATTTTACTATAAAGTATAATTTGATCATTTTACATATTTAATATTATTATATTATAATTATAAATACACATTCATAATATATTTCAAGGGATTATTGTTCTTATTTACTTTACATAGCTTTACATGACTGTATCCTAATCTTTGTAACATACAGAGATTGTCATAATGCAACTTGGATATTGCCAATCGACCGCAGGGCATCATCTGAGTCTGACAATGAGTGCAAAGCATCATATCCGGGTATAGTAGTTAATGGCTTTGTTGCGTAGTCAAATTTTGCTACGAGATAAGGCTGTAAGCTCGCTACCAACTCAAGTACCAGGTATATAAATATGAAACCGGAATTTTTGTATAGAAAATACACGTTTATTGTATGAAAATGATAAAAAATATTTTATTCCAAGTATTGCCCATTGCTAGCTATACATTTTTCCCATCTCTCTGACAATTTGTCGATGCCACGCCAAAAAAACTGTTGCTCCTTTGAGGCAAACTAGTCATCGAGCCATTTTCGTACATTTTCGTAAGAAGTGAAGCGCTGCTCGGCAAGTGCGTGTCCCATCGATGCAAATAAGTAGTAATCGGATGGAGCCAAGTCTGGTGAGTAAGCCGCATGCGAAAGTATTTCCCAACTAAACGCCTCAATCGTTTCCTTGACCGGTTTTGCTGTGTGTGATGGTGCATTATCATGAAGCAAAATCACTTTGTGTTGCCTTTTTTGATATTCTGGTCGTTTCTCACGCAAAGCTTGATTCAAATCGATCATTTGTTGTCGGTAGCGTTCAGTATTAACGGTTTCGCTAGGTTTTAGCAGCTCATAATAGATCACACTCTTCTTCGTTTCTCACGTCAAAATCGCCACTTTTGAATTTTTTAAATCACTCAAAGCACTGTGATTTACCAAGAGCATGCTCACCGTAAGCTTCGACAGGCATTCGATGCGATTCTGCAGCAGTTTTCTTCAAATGGTAACAGAAAATCAATGCTGTCCGCAAATCGTAGTTTCCAGGCACAAAATTCGACATGTTCAACGCTATTAAAAACTATGCTGTTGTATGAAACTTGTATTGTTGTGAGTTGAAAATCTTTATCAGATGTCAAAACAAGAAAATGGCGCCAATGACGCGGTTTGACGGTAACTACATTGACAGCTAAGGCCATCTATGGCCAAATTCCGGTTTCATATTTATATACCTGGTACACATAAAACTCGCATATTCTAAAGAAGTAAATTCTAGTTGCTTTAACGCAGCGGATTGCATGTTAGTATTCAGCTATATTATATCGTATTAAAACATTTTGTAAATATTTGCCATTAAGAGAAAAACGTGTGATTAAATTATATAAGTCAGAGATGATTTTTTTCTTTTCATCTATCAGTTATATATATATACGATAATTACGTATGTATACATATATGTAACACATATCGGTGTCAGAATATCACTTGAAAATAAAGATTAATTGTGTTTTAGGAATCTAATAATTGCACGGTTTATCCCTATCTCGGATATAAATTCGAAATGGAAATACTTTTTCGCGTATTCGCATATGCTATTTCGATTGATAAAGTATGCATCGCTCATGATCGATTTTGATTTTTTCTTTTTTCTTTTTAATTAAAAGCGCATTTATGATGACCATCGGAGCCAGGTTTATCGAATTGGTCAATGAAACGACTCTCCTCATGAACTTGTTCAGAACCGCGGATGGCCCGATACCAATTCCCGCTCAAGATGCGGATCACGTTTATCGGATTATGCGGTCGGAATGGCACACGGACGAGTGGAAAGAGACGGCGTAAAAAGCTGGAACAAGAGACATCGCGAATACCATCGCCGACATTTCTATACCTACTGGATACTTTTACAATTGGCGACTTAATTACGCTGCGCCGGCGCTGCAGTTACGCTTATTAACACGCGACCGAGCATTCGACTTGCAAAAATTTGACGTAAAGTCGGCGTTGTGAACGTTAACGGCGTCACTGATATTCCCAAAGGACCTGATAAAAATCATAACGAACGTTTACTATACCGCGCAAGACATTTTCTCGCGTTTCATAACTGCTAATCGTAGATATATAACGTGCCATTGCAATTTCTGGTCGAATAAAACTCTATCGTTTGATTATTTCGATAGTATCGCGTCTATCGATCGGTTTCGACTAAAAACGACGATGTAACTATGCACAAAACTTAAATAAAATCAAAAAATAGATAAAACGAAATAATTTCACAAGTATGTCTTTTTTTTCCACTCAAGTACGCGGTGCTTATGACCTAATTGGCACGATCGTTCTCAATTCCAAATTATAGCACAGTAACAGGTAAACAGAGTGATATTAATTAGTATTCGACGAATGTTTACATTGGCTCGGCGGGCTGTATTTTGTTTGCATTATTCGCAACCTGGTGCGGATGATAGAGACTTTGTGGCATACAAAGTGCAAATAAATAATACCGATACTAAAATAGATATGTATGCATATTTAACTTCCTTTAACATATACGATCGATCGAAGAATAATATATATATTATATAATTGCATATTAAATATTATTTAGATACAAATACATATTTACATATCTAATTTGATGATCAAACTTGTGCCACCTAAAATTAATACATTTAAACTTGCTTAATTAAAATTATGAATTTCTAGAGAAATTTATTCAAGATATTATTCCCTGAATACACTTTTCGCAAATATATATTCACATCTCTTATGATCATATAATATTATATCTTTCTTAGCGAAAGGACCGGCCAGCGCATGCATTAATTTTCGTCTTCATTTCCTTCCCATTTCTCGAGCAAGGAAGTAATCACATTGAATACTTCCTACTAAAGATGGCCATATATACGTACATAGATACATGTGTGTATAACCTTCTACAGATGTACTTGTAGTACATAGGAAAACGATAATACAGAGAATTTTTAATCCTAATTTGTCCTATGGGATCAACAGAACGCACGTGCGATTGTTTGCTTTTGACTTTTATTCCGTGTTTTCTAAACTCGCGTCGAGATCACTGTAATTCGCGCGCTCGCGAGTAATTAATTAATCGCGATAATCTTCTTCGTGGAAAAACAATGGATGTGATTTTGCGCGATGAAAGATCGAAGAAGACACTAAATGAGATGCATACAAGGCAAAATCGCGCCAAGTTTCTCGTCACAATTTATTAAGTAACTATGTACGTATTACAAGTGCACACGCGTAGAACAGTTTGATCTTATTTTCTACAAAGTTTATCGATCAAGCATTCGAGATATATTTGAATCCCTTGAATGAACCGCGAATGCGCAAAATTGATGCACGTCAATAAAATTATGCAACGGTTAATCTTCGACTTGCTTTCGCATAGAGCTCTTCCGCTCGAAGATTCCTCTTCCGAAAATGATCAAATTCTATACAGCCGATGGAGTACATAAGATAAATGGTAGACGTCGTGCGGTGGTAGTGTCTGAAAGCTAGTATATGTATGTGTGTATGTGTGTTTGTGTTCGCGCGAGAGCAATTTATCAAACCTTTCATATATTTATTATCGGACCGGCTACGGTATTGGTCGGTCTGCTACGCAGACTGACGTTGATAATCGATTTAAGCCAACGCCGCGAAGATGAATCCGCTATGGTGGACGCAGTTTTCTAATTACTCGCTGGAAATTATTCCCGCCGATGCAATATTAATACTTCATCGAATTTTTCCTCGATCATTCGATTACTATCGACCATCTCACCGACCATCTCACGCTACTTGTTTTCACCGTTAATAAAGTTTGAATTGCTCTAAATTGGCGAGAGGTGTATGTTCCCTCGATCATGTTGTTTCTTCGGAAAAATTACGAGATATGTAATATAATTTTAGTACATATAATTTCAATACAATATCATAGATAGAAGACCGACGATTAATGTTCGACAGGCAAATTGCCTATCACGGGATTAACGAAGTAATTTGAAGGAAATTGGAATATTCATAAGTCAGATTCACAGTTGACAACATAATACAGCGTAAGAGTGTTTTTGCATGACAAGTATGCTATGAATTATGCGGAAATGTTAGGATAGAGAAAATGATTCCAATAATTTCTGAATTAACAGTACCGCTTCCAAGCTTTAATCCGCGCAAACATTCAACACGATCAATCAAAGAGCCGCAGAAATTTTATTTCTGGAGAGAGATGGGATTTCCGCTAACGTCATACTTTCAAGTTGGCGTAATTATTATGCGGCGGTTCTCTCGAAGGACCGTCTAGCGCAGAAAATCGAGATCTCACAGGAATCGTAACGTATAATAATAGCTACTTATGTAATCGTGAGGAAATCGAGTTTCCTACGTGACATCGAGCTCGGTGCTCGAGCCGAGACGGCAGCGTCAGAAATGCTGCCATTGTTACCCGCTACGCGCGATGCTGCCAGGGTATTGTGCAAGAAATTTCATTGTACGGGTCGGTTTTCCTCAGCGTGAGAAGCAGATAGAGAGAGATAGAGATAGAGATAGATAGAGGGAAAGAGAGAGAGAGAGAAAGGGGGAATCGTATCGCGCTACTTCTTCCATTGTCTATGAATATTGTTAGCAAGATGTAAATAGAATAAACGTAATTCTTGCATATATCGTGGCATTGATTTTGGTGCAATATATTTTTCGGCTAATAATTCCTGAAATTTATACTGCCAAAACCTGTACAGAGAGCATCACAATTTTATGGAATGAAATGATTGAAAGGGGAAAAAAAAAAAAGAAAATTTATGTCAATAATTTCATCAGCTAATAATCATCCATGATGATATGCGAGTTAGCGATCGCGGGCCGATCGCATGGCCAACGAATGATGCATCCTAAAAGCATTTAAGGGAATGCCAGAAACGCATCGTAGGTCGTGGCCGAGCCGGCCGTTTAGACGCGATCCTAACAGGAACATTAGTGGGATTGCATCGACTTTGTTTCTTCCAATCCCGCGAGCCGAACTCTATAGAGTTGCATTCGTATAGCTTTCGTCATTTATTGCGTCTCGCGATTCCAGTTATTCTCGCTCCGCTACGTCCTCTTGGAAAACGGAATGGCGGGCAATATAATGCCGATGTTCTGATAAAGTGAAATGAATCGAGAATAACGCATTTTCGAGTCACTCGATGCAAAAATATAACTTTGTTTTACAATGATTGACGATTTTCAATCGTATAGCATAGCACATTTTAATAGCCCTTAATTTTAAGAGAGTCTTATTTATAAAATTTATAAAACCAGATAAATAATTTTCACGATGTTTACTCATCTTCCTATGTATTCGCACATTTCAGAAATAATTACAACGCCGCTATGTATATTGTTGTTGTATTATCTTCTTGATGAGGCACCGAGTCCAGCATAATACACGTTGTTTATAACTATTGTAGTTGAGAGAATATAAATGTAACGAATTTGCGAAGTAATTCGAGAAAGAATGTTACTTTCATCTTGTATATAATTTAAATATCTTTAGCGTTTAATAGTATCAAAAATTATTAACATAGTTTAAAAAAAAAAAAAATGTTTTTTTAAATACAATAGAGAGCAATTCTCATTTCTCTAATCGAGAAAAAGAAAGAGAAAATAATATAGTTTATTTCATTCTCAAGAAATTAATAATATAATTTAAATATTTATAATTGCAAATTTTTCAGCCAAGTAATATTCCGATACAACCGTAGATAAGTAATCGTTAAGTCATACATCGCGTTCGTGTAACATATATCTATATATGTCAAGCACAATATTGCTTAGAATAGCGCGGTTACCTGTAATATTATTGCTTTAATTGTTACACTCGTGATATTCGTATGAAAACGCTGACGTCTTCATTAATGCTAATTATCTATTCAGTCTGAAATGCCGTTCATGCGAGCGTAACATTGCACAGAATTCGCAAACGAATGAAAGGCGAATCTGGTCGTCCGTATCCGAATTAATATGATATGTGGAAACTATTAGGCGGGTGTAGATAATTAGCTGGGTTCCATCTTGTCGCATATATTTCCAGTAAATCGCTCCCACTTGGGAAATTCGCATAACTATCTCTGTATTTTCTATTTCGTAATTGCGATAAGTACATTTATATGTTATATAATATTCGCAATAATTCATACTAGAATATCAGATTTATGCGATAATTCGTGAGAAAAAAGGTTAATAATATGATAAAAAGAAAAAAAAAAAAGAGTTAGTACATCGTTTTACTTAAACCCGTCGCTGAAAAGTCTTAAAATTAGAGCAAAAAGGGTTACCTAAAAAAGATTGCGACGAAAGAGATTGTCTTTTATGATGGTCTACCGCGCATAAATGTAGCTCTCAGGTTTTGCAAGCATTGCTAATTGCTTTGTAGAAAGGGAAAGAAAAAGTAGTATATATTGTATATATATATATATATATTTTTTTTTATATATATATAGAAAGAGAGAGAGAGAGAGAGAGAGAGAAAGTTAATTGACGCAGTTAGTTTCGTAAGAGGCAAAAGGAGGTGAATGGAGTTCATTGTACTTGTTCAACATGATGAAATACAAAATACCTCGCGTTTTCCATCGCATCGTCTTTCATTAGCTACTGAATTCTTTCGCGCGAGAATCGACTTCTCTTTAGTTGAAATTTTATCGAATCCCCTATCTTATAATTTTATATCTTACAATGTAGAACATCTTGGTATCCGAAACCCTATATAAAATCAGATTTGAAAGGAGATTAAAATTACATCTTAGAATGACTCTTAAACTTACTTTGAATTAATTATAATCTTGTTGACGTTCCAACAATTTTATTAAGAAAGTAATGGTTCAAAAAGACATATATATATATATATATGAAACATACATCTATATGCAGAGAAAACAATCTCTTGTGGCAAATGAGAAATATGGAAATTCTTCGGAAACTTCAAGATCTACCGTAACCAGTTATATAATAGTTTTCTGCTGCGGCAACGAAATTCGTAATATTTTAACGTAATATGAGATTCATTAAAAAATGCGCTGTTTACCTGCACGGTGTACGCAGCGTAATTAAATGTACATGTAAGATTTAATTAATTTCAAAGAGAGTACCAGTAATCCTTTTTTTTCTACGTAATTAAAAAATAATTTTAGCAACGTAAATAACAATAATAATTCTACACGAATATTTAAAATAATTAGAATAATATGAGATATCCAATTTTACATTTATTTACACATTTTACTTTATATATATATATATATATATATATATATATATATACTTTATATACATATATATAAAGATTTGAATATATTTCGTTTATTGTGGAAAACTGATAAAATATTTTTTTTCTTTTTTGGTTGCCAGATACGTAATTAAAATTTCATTACAAAATAGTGAAAGGTAATATTATTTCACTCAAAATTGTTCCAACCTATTTCAAATGAAAAATGTGCTCGTTTTTTTCTGTTTAAATATGAGAGAGATTTTGGTTGCGGTATGCACATAGGACAATGTGAAAATTAAAACTGAAACAAACGTTTGAGATCGGCACAGCCTTTGTTCTTTGGCTGAAAATATTAAGAAAGAGAGAGCACTAGTTCTCATAGCATTTCTAACTTCTTTCCAAGTGTCTTAAAATTAAATATCCAACAAGATTGTTTCTTACTCATAAATAATGAGAAATTGCAATAAATGCATTAATAATATTTAATTGTGCTAATACCAGATTATTATCTTTTCTATTTTTTTTATCAATTCGTACACATCATGTTGTCAATTTTATAAATAAGTGATCTCAGGTTAATTTACTGAGAAATAGTTTAAATTTAAATTAATTTTTATACCTTAATGAGAATAAAGTGAAAAATGTATTATTATTTCGCAGACACACATGAAATTCCCTTTTAGTATAACACGTCACGTGGATAGAAAAGCGCGTTGACAGGTTTCAGTAACA
The DNA here is from genome assembly GCF_030449975.1 of Polyergus mexicanus. Lineage (NCBI taxonomy): Eukaryota > Metazoa > Arthropoda > Insecta > Hymenoptera > Formicidae > Polyergus > Polyergus mexicanus. The sequence continues at coordinate 8,195,103 of NW_027223331.1, forward strand.
GACTTTTTTAATTATGCTCATTAGTACAGCATAGCGTTGGATGTTAGTCCGTTTAACTACCTTTATTTTCGCGAAATGACGTATGCTGAATATATTCAGAATTACGAACAAGCGTATAGAATACTCTTGCCGTTATAATCGTTTAATTATGCCAGCTAATTAATATCAATTTTTAATACTTTAAAAGATTTTTAAAAGACCCATCACTTTCGAATGCAAAAATTTCCGTCGAATAAAAGTAGTAAATTAAATATGATAAATATTTCATTGTAAATATATAAAAAAAAAAAAATCTCATTTTCTTTCACGGTATTTCTTCGGATTTATCCTGGAATTATCCTCTAATCTCGATCTAGAAGGAAAATAAAAAATTCGGAAAAACATAATCAATTTCGATTTCACAAACATCACTTATCGCGCATCTGAATTATTTTTAATTACAGGATCTCGTATCTACGGAAAGATTGCGTTCCAATAGAAGCGTCCACGGCATTATTATCGTCCAAAACTTCTTTCCAGCCTTCCTTGCCTTTCTCAATCGGTTCTTTCGCCATTTTATTCAACCTTTCCGCGTCCTCCTCGCGGAACGGCCACGTAAACTGAGTGAAAGATAATAAACTCGAAACAATACGGCAACTACCATTCGCACACAACACGAACATGCTTTCAGCTTTAAAGCGCGATACCGCTGAGTCGCCGTTACGCTGCGAGGGGAAAACTATTTCATAACTAGGTCGTACGTGATATGTATACGTGTACGAATGGAGTTGGCTGATGCCTGTGTAAGTGCATGACCATAGATAAATACTGGACGAAAAGAAAAAGGGGACAACTCCCGCCCAGGCGGTTTCTCTCTTCTCCCCCGGCAGTCGCTCTTCTTTGTTTCCGGCGGAAAAGCTCGACGAATTTTACGTTACGTCGCAGTATAACTAACAGACGCACAAAAGCGACGCTTTGGCGCGCGAGCGAGATGATTATCCAAGAAAGATAAAATTTTTGTTCAGCCTCTGGCTCATTTGTTTCAACTCGTACTCTATCCGGTTCCTTTTTCTCTCGTCAAAATCCGCGACGATGAACAAACTGCATTCGCACAGCGCATGCATGTGTATGTTATTATCTCCTTTAGAAAAAAAATTTCCCTGTGATAAGAGATTAAAACATTATTATACTGGAATAGCACAGATTTACAGTTAATACACACTCTACTCAAACTTTTGTCTCATTTTAATCGTCGTTAGCTCATTTTATTCATTTAGCTTATTTCGTTGATGTTGTAATAATCCATGAAGAATGCACGTACATAAATACAATTTAATCCTTTTCCATGCTATAGGCACCACTCAACTCTTGTTAAACGTTCGCGCAGATATTAACATAACAGCGAGTAATTTTCGCCACCGTTAAACGCCTGTTAATGTACATTCTCCGAACGGCTGTATTCACTAAGCCTCAACTATGAAAGCTACGAGCTAAGAACGACTGTTCGCTTATCTGCTACAATAACCGAAAACAATTTACTCATCTGTTAAACTGCATCTCGTGGGTGCATTAGCATTCCGCATAGTCTATCTCATAGTATTTTCCAGCCGGGGGCTGCCGTAACGAGAAACCGTTGACATTCGCGTTTCGCGAGATGAAGAACATCTGGTGCAATTCAGACACGTTTCATCACTGGGCTAATGATAGTTCGAGCACGATTCTTCGCTTCGCATTATTTAATTGTAAGAGAATAGAAAGGAACGCGCGTATTCTCGCGCTGCTGTCCACGAGATAACGAAAGCGTCGCATAAAAGCCGCGCATAATAAATTCCTTCAGCAACTCGTCATAATGTAGTCGCGGCCGCGGTAGATGATGGACGTTGATAAATATATAACAGCTCGTGGAAAACTCTCTTTATGCGCGACTCGCGCGTAGAACGGAAGTTTCATCCGTTATCGCGCGCGGATCGGACTGTACCACTTTTCATACAAGTCCTCCTTCATTATTCGCACAATAATGCCGCTCTAAAACGCACGTGCGCGCGTCATCTGTCACTGTCTTTTGTCGATAATGCTTCCTAACGACCGAGTTTCGTGTTTTGACTACATCATTCCGACAGATACTCGGACAAAAAGTTTTCTTTCATTCTTGCAACGCCGGAGCTAGATCGGAAAATGGAGGCGCAACAAAACTTTTTGAATTTATAGCGTAGAACTGACTAGAAATCAAAGTAGGTCGTGTGCTTCGGAATAGTCTAGCGAAAATAAAATTAACAAAGAAGCTTTTTATTTCTGTATTGGACGTGGCATTGTAACAATTGTATCGATAATCCACGTTATTTATTACTTTGCAATGTGTCTTATATCATATTTCACGGTATCTTTATTTAAAAAGTTTAATGTTTAATAATATTTTAAGCGAATGTAAAGAATTGTTAACTCTGTTTCTCTTCGCTCGAAACGATTTTTCCCATTATCGTGCGACAATGTTTTCGCGATACGAACAATAAAAGCCACGCAACGTCGGTTAAATTTCGTACAATTTCTTTGCAAAAGTTTCGTATCTTTGCTCGTTCTCTCTTGTATTCCCCAAAAAATCTGGAAGCTCATTCGAGCCATCAATGATCGACTTTTCAAAGAATATTTGAAAGGCGCATGTTAACGATAATACACGATATGCAGTTGACAGTTTAAGAGAAAGTCAAAATATAGATATTTTTTTCTTATATATATATATATATATATATATATATATATATATATATATATATATAATTATGCGCTGGACCGTATTCTATCATACTTAACAATTTTTAGCGTACATCAAATTTTACTTAACGCAAATAAATAAAAAATCACCTGACAAAAACAATAAGCTATAAGATGAGAGATGAAAAGCACTCTACCTTCTTTCGCCTGAACATATCCGTGCACTTCGCAGTAACTTCCGGCAGGGCCAGCCGCTCCAGGAGTGTCCAATGTGAACAGAGTGTTGGCGGAAGAGCTAACACCATCATCGGACATCGTCTGCAGCAGACTAGTGGCCTGCGATAAAGTACGTTGTTGCTGGTGATGCTGATGCTGATGATGATGATGGTGCTGCTGTTGCACTTGCTGCTGATGCTGTTGTTGCTGCTGAGCAAGCATCTCCTCGTGCCGACATTTCGAGCAACGACGCATCTCAGAGCGGACGCGCAATAGCCAAACCATGCCGAAGAGCGCCATAGCAACCTCGAGACCCGCTGACCTCGATGGGTACTTCATGCTCGCGGGGTCAAGGTCATCGAGGCTCCGGGAGCCAGCGCGACACATATCACCGACTTCGGCGCGGATTTGTCTATCTCTCCTTCTTCTTTCTACCTACTTGCTGCCGTTTTTTTTTTAACGCGCGGCTATTTTTACAGATCGTTGCGATCGTAATTAAACGAATACGCGGAAAAATGTATGCGATGTTTTTCACAAATTGCGTTACCGATGTCTTCTTCGCGGCTTCTTTACGAGATTTCGTAACGTATAGAATTATAAAGCTCTCTTTGGCAGTGGATTGTTCTTCGTTATCATCGAAACGATTATTTCGTATGTTCTAGATTTGAATCAAAGTTTCGTAGTTCGCTGAATACTAATAATTATAACTCATCGAGTTTTGATATTTCTCAAAAATAATTTCTATGTTCGCGTTGGCAAAGAGTTTCCGATGTTTGTCGTCTAGTATTCTCTTCTCTGACCTAGATTCACAGTCCCTGTTGTCGTCTCGACGTCGTAGCGATACAGCAAAAAATACGATTCGATTCTCAACGTTCATTCCGAAACAGTCAGACAGATCGAATCGAAGGATGGACTCAGTCATATATCATCGGCTTTACTTTCTGATAATTTCATCTGTCGAAATTAAGAACCCCATTCTGGAAACGGGGATCTCTTGCCGGAGATAGGAAGAGCACGTCCTATGATCAGCACTTCACATTCTTCACAGACAATTTACCAAAATGAGTTCTTATCGCATCTTACGAACAAAGAAATATCCAGCGAAACGCGCGCGGTCAAAAATTATGAAATTCTTCTTACTTTTCCCGTTCTGACATACGGAGCTTACGAGTCATCGAAAATTGAGCGAATGAGCAAGGCACCGTTCTCTTTGAAGGCTGCTCGATAAGTCTGGATAAGTTAGTGTATTTAATATTGATAATATCCGTGAAATGATAACGCACGTGCGCGACGATTTTATATTTATACTTGTAAAAAAAATTATTCCTTTAATTTTATGTTAAACCACTCGAAATATATTTAAATAAAGATTCGAAATCATCGAATAATTTTAAAGATACAAATAGAGAAAAGCTAATTCTTTCCGTTGCATTAATCCTTATGCAAATTGCAATGCTAAACGGCCGGATATCCAACACAGACGTTACTATCAGCTTAAGATTTGTTTTATTCGTTTCTTGATGAGCGTTATCAATTAGACAGCAATTATTCGATCGAAAGGATAGCCGGCGCGCCGAAGAATCTTTCAATTTATAATTCGCTTCTCCAAGCAGTAAAAAAAAAAAAGAGATCTTTAGTCTCCAGTCTCGTGCAAATACCGAAACGAATCAACCAAGGCACCAGTTCTTTCGAATATCGACGAACGAGGAGGACGAAGATGATCGATATCGTCTTAATACGGACGAAAGCTAAGCGATTGGTCCCGGGCACATTCCGATGACGATGATAATTATATAAAAATATAAAAGACGTCCCCGAAATGCGATCCTCGCATATTTCCCAGGAACTATCCCAATAATCGCCATTTTCATATCCAAGCCGTGGCTACGGCCTCGCTCATCCAACTTTCAACGATCGAATTCCGTTCTCAGATAACGTATCTCCGATGACTTCTGTCGTTCCCGTTCCTTCCTCTGGATTCCGTCTGGTGGTAGTCCATCGAGCTACGCAATGCTGACGTTCTTCTTCTCTCGATAGCGTCGCACTGGAAACGCGATTCTGTCCCATCGGGACGGCAATTCCGGTTTCGCGGTCGTCTCACCTCTTACGCACGAGTGAATTTCACTCGGTATTCATCCCTAGCATTGGCGAAAAAGAGAACGAGCGGAAAAAGGAGGAGTGGAAGAGCGCTCGATACAACGAGCGAAGACTTCAATCTCTTTTCTTCGTATCTTCTTTGCTTTCTACGAGATTACGCGGTGTTTGCAAACGGAACGTAGCTTTTCGGCCGAGTATTCAGATGCGGTCTTTCCTTTAAGGTTCCGCTTGCGTCACGAAATTGCTATGAGAAAAAGGATTCGCTTGACCTTATCGTGGCAACGGCAGAATATCAGGCATACTTGGATCCTGCTTTTGCGGTCGAATAGTCGAAGGATTTAGCTAAAATGAAATCCTCACGCAGACTTGAGTGACTACTTGCATTCAAGCAGCGGCTCGTTATCAATCCCTGTCGAGTCCGAGTCTGACTGAATGGGCTCACTCCTGTCAATCTGTCGACGACTACGATCGAATGGAGCTTCGGTAGCCCGTCTTCAACAACGATTCAGCTTCGATGTTAAAAGGCGATATTAATTTCACCGTCGGCTATTCGCGGATCTTATTTTACCACCGTTTTGCAGCTTGATTATATAGAATCTTAGGATAGAAAATTCTCCCGGTATACGTCTCCGTTCAATATGATCTCTTTTCTTGTACAGAATCCTCTCGACGATTAATGTTCAGGACGTGCGCGCTGTCTCTTTCGTACTTTTTCAAATAATGATATTTGCTATCTTATATCGAAATTTTTCTCAATAAAAAACTTCTTCAAACTAGCATCTGTGAGTATCTCTCTCGCGAGTGATTCACTCTGTGCACGTAAGTAACCAAGATATTATTCCGATGCAATCGTATTTGATATCCAACGATAAGCAGCTCTCCAGACATGAAAAGAAGTTTCGATGATTTACGGATGAAAACCATTCGCAAGGAAAGCTCGATAAGTGACCGATTTCTTTTTCTCTTCGGGTCATCAGTTTGGCCTCGATACTCCCTTTGAAAGGCTCCACAGCCTTAGATTTCCGGCCGATTCTTCTCCATTCTATCCTAGAAAAGTCGTGGCAGAAACCTTCGAGCATTACCGATGCGAGAGAAACGCGGTCAATTTCGTTCGCGAATTCGATGCTCGCTCGAAAAGAATTTTTCAATAGACTCCCCCTTCGCAATGATAGCTCAGTAAATAGCGGATTGATTGATTGTTTTGATCGATAATCGATCGATAATCTATAATAACGTATTTCGTCGCCAATAGTTATGAAACTGCTGGTCTCTCATCATCGATGGAAGTTTCATTAACAACATAATATATATCCATAATTGCATAACTCGTTTCTTTACGTAGTATATCAAACTCATTGAAATTTTCCTTTAATATAATATTTTTTATAATATAATATTTATAAAAACATGGAAATTAATACATCCAAGAAGTAAATATAGCTTTCAGCGATGAAATTGGTGACAACCTCCATCGATCACGCCAATAACCTGTCGCAATGTATTGTACATCGACAATGTAATAGCGATGGAATAAAATGGTCGATCGCGTCAGAGCGGGCTCGTAACTACAGATTGCGTCCAATAAAACAGAAACGTCAGCAAAGTTCCAGAAATTGACTTCGTCGCTAAAGAGAAAAGAAGATAGAGAGACGGAAAGAGCGCTCCTCGCGAGAGGGTTGTAAATTACGACAGAAGACGCGATATATATAAAGGGACGACGACGACGACGACGACGACGACGGGGTTGTACGTCGAGCCGAGTCGGTACGCTCGAGGAGTGAAAACACTTGTTCGCGCGCTCTTCGAGCTACTGGCACCTACTCCCTCCGTTAGGTCGAGTTTGCGAAAGAGATTTCCCGTCTTGCACGGCGGCAATTAAAACTTGTGTAAATTCCATTTCATGCGACGCTACGGTGTATTCATCCGCAACGCGTTGATCCATTTCATCGCCACCATTGTATCGCGAGGATAGAAACAAAAATATGGCACATAAATCGAAACACGCGGGGCTGGTATCGCCGATTTTGCACGGGGATTTACCGGATCTGCGTTACCTGCGTTACCTGCGTGACCACCCACGATTGAATAGCTCGATAACTGTCGTCGAGCATCCCTTTTAGCACCAGTGCTCGCGGTGATTAAAAACGGTACTATGCGGTTCTATGCCAACGAAGTGAGGGGACGAGAGTATATTTATTTAAGTACCTCGGTGTACTATTGTATTATCAAATGAACCACTCTCACATAAAGTAAACATACGATACAGTATGAATTTGTCTTTAATTGTAACTCTTTATGCTTTTATTATTTTTCATACATGTTATCTTTAAAATTGTGCTCGTTTAATATCTTCCTCTTTCGTTGTTTCAACTCTTTATGCACCTTCGCGCATGAATGAAGGCTATCAATAAGGCTTTCAAATGCGTTGAATAAGTGATAAATTTTGTGGATGAACAAATTTTCATCGGAAGAACTCATTTGGTGAGTTATCCTTTCGCGCATGCTATATCGATGTAACGATGAGCCAATAAACCGCGAACGAATGCGATTATGTCGGAAATAATGCAGCAGGCGGCCGATGACCGTGCGCGCTCGATGCACCAATAACCCTCGCAATAATATGCTCACGAGGGATCGTCGACAATAGCAAAAAAAAAAAAAAAAAAAAAAAAAAAAAAAAAAAAAAAAAAAAAGAGGGAAGAGAGGGTGGCCGATTGAACGCGGCTTAATACATCGTGCTCGCACGATGATTACCAGGCCGATCGTATTTCTTCGCGGTAAAACGTCCAAGCGTAATTTCGCAGGCGTGTAAATCATCGGAATTGAAATTGATGAATCATTAGCCCACCATTCTCCACTGTCGTTCGCATGCGTTCGAGCGGCGGCGACGTCGTTTAATCGACACGATCGTAAAAATTAATTTTGCACAGTGACACGAATTATTGTTTACGGACCGTCGACAACCGACGACGGGATTAATATTTGTTTATTGCGCTGTGTACGCAGATATTATAGTTATTAGTAATCATAATTGAAACAGAAATCGAATATAACATTACATGTAACAATAAATAAGAGCGTGTATATGGAGATGATATACTATTGCGTATAATCATTTATCGAAATTAATATTTGTTATAGAATATTTTAATATCTCTATTATTATTCGTGTTTTATATTTTTAATAATCGCTTGTTTTTTCATTGTGTCCGTCATGCACATTTCTATCTCGAAAAAATGAAGCACAGAGAAAGAGCGACAATATTTTTTTATTTTCATTCGCTTTGAAACCTGGATTATTCTACTTACCAAGTTCAAACTAAAGTAAAATCGAGAGCAGAATAACCCGATAAGACGGTAAGGGGAAGGAAGGAATATATTTTAAAAGTTTCAACGACCTTTTTAGATGAGAACAACTTTATTTTCTTTCTTCGTAAGCCCCAATTTCCCCGACTCCTTCTACATACCTGATAAGTTAATCTCAAAAGTATGAACTAAAGAGTATTATAAATTTACGCGCAGAATTTCGATATTTATATTTCTGAAATTAAAAATAAAATATTTCAATATAATATCTCTATACACACACAATTTTTCTCCGTAATAAAATTATTTAAATTAATTTACTCTTTTTATAATAAAATTAATATATAATAAGAGAGAAAAACGCGATGACTTATTTTTATAATTTTTCAACATAATTTTGAAGCGACACTTTTCTTCGATTAATTATTTCAAATAAAATAAAAAATATTTTATATTTTTATATATAAATGCATAAAAATAAAACGTTACGTTATAAGATACGATTCTAATTTTAGTTTTAATAAGCACAAACGATATCATTAAAAAAAAATAATAATATCATTACATCGATCTCAATGTAAGACGTTCAAACTGCATCCACATATCACCAAGCCCGATTAAACCTCGTCGTTTCGCATTTCAACAGTTTTCAAGCGTTTCGTAATCGTAAAAAAGAAATTTATCGGATAGAAACAAGCGTCTCTGTCGCTTTCAATTTCCTTTGTGGATAACGGACAGAGTATAGTGCCGCGTCGAATCATCGCATGGATCTAACGAGCAACCGAGTAAACTCGATGCAAACTTGATGTGGCAGCGCACTCGAAAACGTGGAAATAGGGACAGCATACGGGTAGCATAATGCAGATTCCGGTGCGCGATTATAGCAGTTTGTGCAAGTTGCAGAAACAAACACGCGGAATTGTGCACGTCCTTTGACGGTCGCTCGCACGTTAATAATTTTTTAACAAAAAGCCGCGACCATGGGCGAACAAACGCAAGGTGGAACGATTTGAACAAGATTTTTACAAAGAAACGACGGATTTTCATAAATTGACGGATCGTCAATTCTAAAAAAAAATTTTGCAATTTAAATAAATGTGTCTTTTGCATCTTGATTGATTATACTCTGACAAGGTTACAAATATTTTTTAAAGTGCAGATCTAACTATAGTTGTACACAAAGAGTGCGATTTATTTAGAATTTACATTATATATATATGTGTATATCGAGATATATAAAAAATTATAATGTTAAGATAATCTGATTTTAAAAATCAGAAAATAAGTATGTAACTAGTATATATTTGCTTATTTTTAAAAATATATAGATAGACAATAGATTTTTATATTTATATTGTTTTATGTATTTTTTTTTTACGTTATTAATGTCAAGAGATTATACTTCAAGTGTTTTTGTTTTCGCATCAAAAAATATTAAAATAAATAATATACTCTTTATAAATGAGTCTTGTAATTGCCAGCCGAGTAGCTCTATTCTGAGGTTAAGTAAAAAGGACGAGAAAAAGTGAATGAGAGAAAAGCTGCCCTCGCATTCGGATTAAAGTAAGCGGAAAGAATGTGCCTTTTAGCAGGACGCAGGTGTGTCTACATCGTCTAAATCGCGAATACATCTTTAAATTTTTTTTTTTCGCCATCTCGATTATTGCCCTTTAACTTTTCATATTTAAAACTCCTGGTTTATATAAGCGCATAAGAATTTATTTTTGCTGTGCCGTGAGCGAAAAATGATGGGTTTATCTTTTGCATTACGTCTAAGCTTTTCAGCAAAATTTACGTAAATGTCGTTTAAATCTACATACTAATTCATGCATTTAATAAATTTGCTTTTCAAATCAGCATTATTTCTTTTAATATTTCATTATTAACACGCCAAATGTTGTTGCACGCCAGTCGCAATGTTCGCAAATAAATCGCAGAAATGCAGAAATGTCGGGAAAAATATCGCAAATTCTTTCTCTGTTTTTCAAATTTTGCATGTGAAAAATTGATTTGATCGTCAACTCAATTAAGTTTCGATCGCTGAAAGCAAAAATTATTTTGATAAATGTTTGATACAAGAGATCCCCTTTTTCGATTTTTTAAAAATATACTTTATGTATTTCAAAGTGTATCCGAATCTCCGCTCAAAAAAATTTTCGCTTTTATTTTGTTTTCTTTAGATATTATTGCAATAATTTTACGCTATATTGGTATAATGATAAATACATGTATATATATATATATATATATATATATCATGACAGCCATATTTAATTTACATACAAGTTTGAACTTTTAGCATTGAACGTCAGTAGTAATCATTCGGTGGTAAACATTGTTAGCTGTATTTCCGGCGGAAAATCTCTCGCAAATTCGAATAGAACCGCAACGGACAACTTCTGACTCGGCAAAACTTCAACGTACATAAAAGTGAATAATATTTCCGAGTTATTTTCTATAACATGCCATTAAAAGTTGTAATTAAATGTTGTATTAAATGATATTTGATATAATAGTTGCAGAAATAATGAATAGGATAAATTAGAATTTAATTACATCGTTTTTAATTATCAGTATAGATATTATAAACTATTGAAAAAATATATACACTTTAAAAACGCAGCTTATTATTATATTTATAAAAGAGAGCCTTCCAAATAATAAAACATCATCTTTTTAGCAGATATTTAATGATGAAATAAGAAACAAAATGAAAAACTTCTTTTTGTTATTCCGCGAGTCTTTTTGTGTCGCTGGAAATATAGAAAAGCTGCGAAAGCGACAATCGCAATTATTTGTCAACAAAAGTTTGCAACAAACAAACTAAGTGTCAAAATTGCTTACCGATGGGACTGCCACGCCAGTGTCTGTTTTATTAACTTTGTAATCCGAAACGAAATCTTGATGCTACTGAGAAACCAACGAGTTCGCTGGCATGATATCAATTATTCTATAATATTATTAATTAGAAAGTTTATGCATAGCGGTTTGAATAGCGACCCTCCAATATTAGTGTCCCCTTCGTAAAAGTGAAACGAAATGCGCGAAAAGAAAAGCACAGTGGTAATCCCATTGTAATCGTAAAAGAGAGAAAATGAAGACCATTCCTTTGTGCAATTTACTGTAAATCCTTCAAAAAGGGCAAAGAAAGAGGAAGAGAGAGAATAAAGGATTTCACGTTACAAAAGCTAGCGATAATCTCGCGTGCGATCATCGCGTTGCGTGTTACTAAAAAATGCCTCAATATCCGCGTATATATCCTTTCTTTTCTATCTCTTTAATTCAGGCTCGATGCATTTCTCTATTGTATTATTATTTTCAGCGCAGTGCAGTATTTATCTTCCATCTAGTTTAATCGAAACGTAGGAGAAAGCAACATTGATTAGTTCCGGTGCCGTAGGCACAACGTTCCTCTCGTTGAAAATGAAGAAAGCCTTCGGAGAGTTATACCCGGGCAAAGTTTGTTTGCCAGAACCAGGCTCAGATAACGAAATTTGTAGGGATCCCTCGCGAGGTTCTTGCTTCGTTACGTTTGTTGCTCGCCCAGTAAGCACGACTTTATAACCCGCAGCGAAACGCTGGCGAATTCTTGAACCGCGCATGTTACGCGTCCGCTCCGCGTGAGTTACATATAATGCGGCCGAATTAAATTTCATATTACTGGTGTATATAATGTTTTTTTTTATATCAACCGTGCAAAAATTTAATAAAATATCATAGACAAAGATATTGGATGATTGCATAAGTTCGTGCCCGATTTTCATAGATGGCATTAAGTTACTGCATGGCGGAGTTTTATTGTTTTCGTGTGGTAATTGTTGCTTACACCGAATAGATGACGTTGTCTTATGTCAATTTAGCGTCAGACATTGTTCAGATAAGTCCATTTGTCCATAAGAGAAATCATTAAAAATGGAGAACGAAAAGGTGCATTTGCGGCATGTGATGCTATATGAATTTCGGAAAGGCGTGAGTGTTGGGATTGCACAAAAAAATATTCAAAGCGTTTATTTGGACCGCGCTCCTGCTCTCCGAACAGTCAAAAAGTGGTTTGGCAGATTTCGAAATGGTGATTTCAACATGGAGGATCAACCCCGCTCTGGACGGCCTTCTGGATGGCATTGATGATGACATTGTGCATGCCTTAGTGAAAAGAAACCCAAAGATTACAACTGAGGATATTGCTGAGAGGCTAACATCGATAATTCAACCGCTTTTCGTCATTTAAAAAAGCTTGGATACATTTCCAAGCTTGATACGTGGGTGCTGCATCTCCTGACTGAAAGGAATAAGCTGCAGGAAAACTGCAGGAGTTGCAATGGGAAATTCTGCAGTACCCGCCATATTCTCCAGATATTGCGCCTTCAGATTTTTATCTGTTCCGGTCTTTGCAGAATAGTTTAAATGGCAAGAATCTCAATTCCGAGGAATGTCGAAAACCACCTTACAAACTTTTTTCAAGAAAAACCAAGTTCTTTCTTCAAAAATGGGATCGACAAGCTTATAGATCGTTGGAAAATCATTGTAGAAAAGAATGGAGACTATATAATTGATTAATAAGTGTTATCTCTAAAATATAATCTATTGAAGTTTATATTTAAATCGGGCACGAGAGAGAGAACTTATGCAATCACCCAATATATCAATCGCGCGAAGCGGATTAATCGTTGGAATGACTTATTAAATATATTAGATTAAAATTAATGATGCAAGACGCTGTAATTTCGCGATTATGATTAAAAAAGTATAAAAACGGATTATGTAATACATAGGGATGTTCGATTTAAATATTTATCGCAACATACACAGAACAACGCGCGCAACTAGAACCGATTTAATTAAGCTCCCGTTTATACATGACAGCCGTGCTCTGGATGTTTCCTACCGCGTTGCTGCGACGAGAAGGCGCATTCAAACACCTCCGCCGCCACGATTATGTCTCCCACCGCACACGTGCAAATTTCTGATCCGTGTGCACCCGCAGGTCGCCATTGTGCCGGTGCGTCCACCTTTACATTGAATTGGGGCGTTGTATCCCGTCGGAAATTGCGTCCGCCCGGACTGCGATCTGAATCCCGGTGGGAAATATAGTGTTATGAGATTGATAAAAAAAGTTTGCTCTTCAAATCATACACCTATAATGGGTACAGAGTATTGAAAAATGTATCAGAGGTTTATTTTCTGCGATCTGTTTTTAAAATCGAGTTTTATATTTGAACATTTCAACGTCGTATATATTTAAAACATAATTTGAATTGTATTTTATCTCGGTTATAATTTGAAGTTTTCAATTTCTCTCGCAATTTATTATTTTCTATTCTCCGAACGCTGGTATTTCTACATTCCCCCCGTCATACGATATACTAACATCTATATTATATTCCTATTGATATGTCACACGTTGTGTACGCGACATGCTCGATATACGCGTCTACAAAATTAAACACGAACGCTAAGAGCAAATCTACATTTCCGCAACACGTTCAACTTCTCAGCTTTATGTTCTCAATACATATATATTAATTATAGAAATTCTCTCTATGCTACCATGTAGGTTAAACTAATGTAAGAACAGCAATTATTTGACTCTTGAAATATAAATTTCTGTTTAATAAGAGAATTCCAGATGAGAATAAAGCTTCAGAAATAAATGAAAAATAATATTTCACTCTCTTCGATAAATTCGAAATGCAACTTCAACTTTTAATCAAAGATTTAGTCAATATTTTCATCGATAAAATATATCGATTCTAAATCCACCCGCGATCTGAAATAATCCCCGGCCAAAATAAACGCGCGACTCCTGGCGCAACATGCGATATCCATCTATCTTGCTGCAAATGGGATCTTCAAGATGTAAAGCGGCATGTACATTTATATGCCTCAACGACGAAAGAATATTTCACGCGAGAATTTCCGCGTCGATTCACGCGGCGCGTTTATTCGTCGGCGTCGGCTCCTTCTCGCTCAGCAGCCTCGTGCAGTTTCCACGAAATTAAGCAACTCGCTGTCGCGTGCTCGATTACATTTTTCGTTCGGTAAAGAAGTGCCGGCAAAAAGAACGAATGTCTGCAACACACCGTGAGAAAGCGCGACTGAAAGGATACGCGCGATGGCACCCTGCCATTGTAGGAGGAAGTTTTGGCCGCCTCATTGACGTCGACTCGGCTTTTCTCCCCGAGGACTTTGCGTCCTTAAAGTGTTCCCATTTGGCTTCCCTCGCGCAGATTGGGCGGTTGGAAAAACTCGAACCTACCATCACCTCATCTCGTTATAAAATTCTCCGGTAACGTTCCCCGAGGACCCACTAGATTTTTCCTCTCTCGTCGCTTCTCATCACGATTCCCCTTTCTCTCTCCTGTTCGTCCGTTTCTCGCGCGAATTCCGATAAATCTGACAATCTCGATCGGTTTGCCGTTAGTTTTTCATCGACTTTCGATTTTTTCGCAATAAAAGTCTGTTCGCGTAGCAAATTCCATAAATTTCAAACGAATAATAATTGAGCGAGAGTATTATTCATGATTTCGGCCCAATCTTTCATCTACAGCGTATATTATGAGAATTATTTATCGACTACGTAATAGAACTCTAATGGAATATCATTTATTTTGTTCTTCTATACAATAAAACTTTTCCACGTGCGATTTTATATCTGTGTGAAGTTTTATATAATAGGTCATATATTATAAAACGACAAGAGAATTTTTGGTTAGCAAATGTTAATATCGCTGGGAGAAGCAATTAAAACAATCTAATTAACCGCGCATTGATAATTAATATAATATATATCCTCATTAAATCACTCCGCGCACCAGCGATCTCTTCTATTTTGTACATCATATATGTAAATGCTGAATCAATTTCAATTAAAATTTCTCTATGCTCGGATTTAGCTAGACTTATCACGGCTCATTATTCGACATCAGCAGAAACCTTAACGCGATTAATACACGATTAACATTGCACATTAATCACAATGATCCGCTCATTCTGCTGATCATTCTATTTGCTCGAACTAATTAATAAGTTAATAAAATCATGAAATAAAATAAATGCGGAGAATATGATTCATAAATTTCTCAAAATCGAAGTTATTTTATTTCAAGATAAAAGATTGCGGTTATTAATATTAATAAAATATATATTTCTTAATATATTAATGCACATAAATACCAGGTATATAAATATGAAACCGGAATTTTTGCATAGAAAATACACGTTTATTGTATGAAAATGATAAAAAATATTTTATTCAAAGTATTGCCCATTGCTAGCTATACATTTTTCCCATCTCTCTGACAATTTGTGGATGCCACGCCAAAAAAACTGTTGCTCCTTTGAGGCAAACCAGTCATCGAGCCATTTTCGTACATTTTCGTAAGAAGTGAAGCGCTGCTCGGCAAGTGCGTGTCCCATCGATGCAAATAAGTAGTAATCGGATGGAGCCAAGTCTGGCGAGTAAGCCGCATGCGAAAGTATTTCCCAATTAAACGCCTCAATCGTTTCCTTGACCGGTTTTGCTGTGTGTGATGGTGCATTATCATGAAGCAAAATCACTTTGTGTTGCCTTTTCTGATATTCTGGTCGTTTTTCACGCAAAGCTTGATTCAAATCGATCATTTGTTGTCGGTAGCGTTCAGTATTAACGGTTTCGCCAGATTTTAGCAGCTCATAATAGATCACACCCTTCTTCCACGTTCTTCGTTTCTCACGTCAAAATCGCCACTTTTGAATTTTTTAAACCACTCAAAGCACTGTGATTTACCAAGAACATGCTCACCGTAAGCTTCGACAAGCATTCGATGCGATTCTGCAGCAGTTTTCTTCAAATGGTAACAGAAAATCAATGCTGTCCGCAAATCGTAGTTTCCAGGCACAAAATTCGACATGTTCAACGCTATTAAAAACTATGCTGTTGTATGAAACTTGTATTGTTGTGAGTTGAAAATCTTTATCAGATGTCAAAACAAGAAAATGGCGCCAATGACGCAGTTTGACGGTAACTACATTGACAGCTAGGACCATCTATGGGCAAATTCCGGTTTGATATTTATATACCTGGTATATTCATCAATATATACATATATACATATTAGTATATGTATAATCTAACAATAAGTATATTAATATAATAATATATAACTATGGTTGAGCACGCATCAATGCATCGAATAAAAGAGCATCTGGCGTATCGCCTCCATGAGCGAATTATCTATCACGAGTATACTTTCCTTTTTTATACGCTCGATCTGTGGAAGACAGTCGGTCATCAACATCGTTCTTCGTGTTTTTATTTTCTGTTCTTCTGCTCAGTTCCAGATAAACTGATGATTAAATTACACCGGAAAAAGGATCTCTAACGAAGAGCATGTTTTTGTGTAATTTACACGTATATAAGCGCATACATAAACTTGATATCCCCGGAGATATTGATTTCAAGTTAAACAACCTATTCCGAACAAAAATTGAGAAGTTAAAATTTTATCAGTTAAAATTTTTACTAAGAAAAATACGATTAAGATTTTTTTAAAGACTTAATCTATTCTTTTCAATCAAATTATAACAATTTTAATAACTCTATATATATAATTCCTTTATTCACTCCTATTTCACTAAACTTTAGATTAAAATAATAATTAAATATTTTTCAATAACTTACATACAAAATATATATATATATATATATATATGATAGACGTATATCTATCAGCGACGTACAAAGATGCACATGCGAGAATTCTCTGAATGTATCATTATTTACCTAATTTTATTTGTATGTAAAGTGGAGGAAAGAAAAAAATCCGAAATAAAAATTTTTTGACCCACGAAAATCTTTGTTGGCTTTGAAAAAATTTAAGTCGTAGTAGAACGATAACTATTTCCACCGTTTATGAAAAGCGTCCTTCTTGTTAGCTGTCCAAGTTTTCTTGCCAGACAGTTCATTAAGCGATTCTTACTCTGACACTCATCCAGCCAACTCTAAATTTTTGGCAAGATCGTAAACGAAGACAGTTGCACGTTATGCAGTTCACAGTTATCCAAGTAGATCGTGACGTGAATTCTTTGAGATGACCCATACAATGCGGATCTTTAACGAGTTAAACGTAACAACGTCGGTTTATTGTATCACATTATATTAATATTTCATCACCTTTAGAGTAAATTTTTAAATTATCCTTTTAATAATGATATAATCATGATATTGAAAATTGTAATAATCCAGAGCAGTTCATCGAATTATTTTATCGAGTTGCTCCGTATGCATTCGTTTCAATAAGTGACAACCGATTGATTAGCACGATAATACGATGACGCGTCCACATTAATAATTACTGTGCGATCAGATCGCGGAAATATCGAATGACATACGTTTGTCATGGCAATCTATGTGTAAACGCGCATCGTGACACACTCAATCCGCTATGCAACACGTTTATCAATTAATGCCGCGCACATATCTCGTGTTAAATTTTTATTTTACACTACAGAAATGCATCGAATTTCATCGAGAAACAATTTGCGCATGATACGTATAACTTTCGGCAGAATTACCAGAGTTAAAAAGTAGCCGGTGGTTGCGTTGCAATTTCTCTCTCTCTCTCTCTCTCTCTCTCTCTCTCTCTCTCTCTCTCTCTCGCACGCGGACTTCATTAAATTGATAATGAATCGCATTCCGCGCGAGTGGAGTACAATAGACGTCCGGACATTAAACGACGCGACATAAAAACTTGCTGGGCAACATCAATGAGCTGCTCATACATGAATCGTGTTGTCCTTCGCGCAGTTATATTGCGACGCGTGTTTGTTACGATGCGCGGAACGTTTATACGACAAAATATCGTGCCTGACATTTTATGATATCTCCAGTCAAGTTAGTAAGCTTTGTAGTCAGTTGTACAACAACATTATCGCAAAGTTATGGAGCATTTTTAATCGTTCTGAATATACATCTCGACGAAACGCTAATCTGTCACGAACACTATAATGTGTGTATTTATCCTGTGAGAATATAATTAATTACCGACAATAGTAGTGATTATAATAATTAAATTGCAATAGTATATAAGTAATTCACGATTATAAAATGATAAATGCGAAACTCTTCTTATTCAACGAAATAGAAAGATAATTGCGGTAAATTTAAAAGCGCGAGCGCATTATCCGTCGATTTATTATCAGCCGTTTTAACGCGAAGCTCTCGCCTTCATTAAGCTCGATAATAGCACGTGTTTCTTACGAAGGGCATGTAATACACCTTCGCTGCGGCAAACGCGTAATTACATTAAGACCTACCGGAAACTAGCCAAAAGAGAAAGTTCTCCCGTTGGGAAAAAATCGAGTAATTACAGATCATTATACTTTGTCGCGTATGCCGCGAAAATGAATTCGACAATATATTTTTTATCACCTTTTTAAATTTAAATTTTACCTTTTTCTTTTTCCTGAACTGTATCAAGAACTCAGTGGAGATTCAATATCCAAATAATGAATACAGAAACGAATGACAATCGATATTTATCCGATATCAAATATTTTCATTTTTACCGCAATTTTACGCAATAATTAATTTCCCCATCGCATTTGAAACAGATAACTTCACAATTAATAATAGTGTATGTTATAACTTGATATAATTGTTTTAATTTATTATAATTGTTAATGATATAAAATTTGTAATTTCATAGGTGATTGCATAAGTTCGTGCCCGATTTAAATATAAACTTCAATAGATTATATTTTAGAGATAACACTTTTATTAATCAATAATATAGTCTCCATTCTTTTCTACAATGGTTTTCCAACGATCTACAAGCTTGTCGATTTCATTTTTGAAGAAAAAACTTGGTTTTTCTTGAAAAAAGTTTGTAAGGTGGTTTTCGACAGCTTCCTCGGAATTGAGATTCTTGCTATTTAAACTATTCTGCAAAGACCGGAACAGATAAAAATCTAAAAGCGCGATATCTGGAGAATATGGCGGGTGCTGCAGAATTTCCCATTGCAACTCCCGCAATTTTCCTGCAGCTTATTTCTTTCAGTCAGGAGACGCGGCACCCACGTATCAACTTGGAAATGTATCCAAGCTTTTTTAAATGACGAAAAGCGGTTGAATTATCGATGTTCAGCCTCTCAGCAATATCCTCAGTTGTAATCCTTGGGTTTCTTTCCACTAAGGCATGCACAATGTCATCATCAATGCCAGAAGGCCGTCCAGAGCGGGGTTGATCCTCCATGTTGAAATCACCATTTCGAAATCTGCCAAACCACTTTTTGACTGTTCGGAGAGCAGGAGCGCGGTCCAAATAAACGCTTTGAATATTTTTTTGTGCAATCCCAACACTCACGCCTTTCCGAAATTCATATAGCATTACATGCCGCAAATGCACCTTTCGTTCTCCATTTTTAATGATTTCTCTTATGCACAAATGGATTTATCTGAACAATGTCTGACGCTAAATTGACATAATACAACGCCATCTATTCGGTGTAAGCAACAATTACCACACGAAAACAATAGAACTCCGCCATGCAGTAACTTAATGCCATCTATGAAAATCAGGCACGAACTTATGAAATCATCCAATATATTAACTGGTCTCATATATTCCATTATATTAATTGTTTTCAAATTGTATCTCAAAAAATAGATCTGACGTCATACATCGCGTTGTGCAACATTGTTGCGAGAGAAACTTTAAAGAATGCGGTATATATATATATATATATATATATATATATATATATATATATATATAACGGGCTCCGGCGCAGTAGTGAAGAATCGATCGAGCCCGGCGAGCGATCGCAATATACGGACAAACCTCGTAGAACCGCGGGAAAGAGAGGGGCGCGAACGTTGAGCTCGTATAAAGTTTCATTTCCAGGAATTCAATAATCGCTTACATAGCAATAACTCGCGAGCCATTCGATTTTACCCTGCTCCGTCGTTTCTGGAAAATCTCGCGAATCGTGGAATCACGTCGAAATCTCGCGATCACACGCATACACGCACAAGTGAGAACATAATGCCGGAAACAAATAACAATAAAATTCACGCTCTGGGGACCGATGACAAGAACCACACCGTTGAGAACGAATTCAGAAAGAAAGGCGATACGAAGACAATAAGCGTAGTAATACTTCAACCAACTAGATATACAAAAGTGATGATATAAAATTCTGTATTCATATCGAGATAATCCTCTTATTATACAAAAATTGAAATTCGATTTCTTTTCAACATAATTAATATTTTATTTTTATACATATAATATTTGTTAATGTGGTTTTTTTCTTATTTTTTATACTTTATTTTATTTAACTTTTAATATAAATATTGAATCAAAGAACGATAAATCAAAATAATAGTTCGCTATACCTATATAATTTACCTCATATAATTTGCATAAGGCGTGACAAGTAATTAAAAGATCGCGTCGTGTGCAGGTGAAGGATGCACGTTTCGTCGGAGATAATTGCAAGGATAATAAGTGAGAAATAAGGAGAGGAACATGTTCTCGTCTTATCGGAGTGTTACATCCAACGCAGATCGACTTCACGGAATGTAAATTGAGATCTATCTCGCTTAGGGGGAGACTAATTAAGCGAGAATCAAATGTCGGACTTTATCTCTCTCTCTCTCTCTCTCTCTCTCTCGATGACTAAAGCAAGCTTCACAGTAAATTGCCGACCGGATCTTAGCCATGAGAAAAGGGACAAAGGGACGGATTGCAGCGGGTGGTCCGAGAAATTAGATTAAACCGATGTCGAACGATTATTATCGCAAGGACGTGACTGAAGCGAATATTTTGATAAATACGTATATTTTTCGCATAAACGGAGTAATTAAAGAATTATAATATGTGCGAGACTCGATCATTTACGCTCGAACGAGTTTCAAAGAAATAAAATTTCTGCAGAAAAGCGGAATACCTGGTCGGGCATCCATCTTACGCGGAAGAAAACTTTAGAAACGCTGAATGGTGCATCACCAAATGCTATTTCCGCTTGGAAAATTTAACGAGCGCGGTTTTATCTGGCAAATAGTTCATTAAAATTAAAAATCTCGATATTCACGATTAATATGCTCTTCGTACATTTTTGTTATTATATATTATTTATTTTTTGCGTTCGCATCAACTTATATATGAGATGTAATCCACTTTGAAACCATTTATCCGTGTACATCGCTTAATATTTGTAGGATATTATAAAGTATTATCAGTTTACGTATAATAGTAAAATATTTATGGCACGATTAAGAACTCGCCGCGTGTTAGTTAAATATCGTAGAAAAATACTTTTAACGAAAATATTTTCAGTATTACATTGAAAGAGCATCGTGAAGTTGAATACACAAGGCGGTAACTAAGATTTGCGAGGGCAAACAACTTATCGCTGTATATATATACGCGGCGACAGTAGCACGGCCTTTAAATCAAGGAGACAATCGCCAATTGTGTCCCGACCAACTCGTTCAAAAGATAAATTCGGCTTACATTAATCGAGCAATATAATCCAATCGCGAAAAAACGGGGTAAATAGGGAACAAATATATATACGATTTTTTCGTAGTAATAAATAACTGCATTTTTTTTTTTTTTTTTTTTGCAAACGCATACAATGATTTTTGCGAACAATTTGTAATGTCACCAAGCTGGAGCGCTTTTTTTCATCGATTCTGAATAAAGAGTTCGAATGAAAGGAGGCGAATCTCTCGAGACTAGTTACACGAGAATATTCACGAAAAACCGATAAAAGTTATTATCGAGAAAACTAGACACACCGGCTGTGGTTCGTTTACCATTATCGCACGTTCATATACCTTTAGTTGTATAAAATCGCGTTCAGCTTTTAAGCTCTTGTGCATTTTCTCTCTCGAGTCATTGAGGCCGCGACCGCAACTCGTTCGATTAATTTGCCGCCGAAATTAATATGAAACGGTACTCATATAATGATAATAAATAACATATACGGCTGCGGCATAATGTATAGACGATCTTGATGATTTTAGCAGTAATGATACTCGATTAATAAAATGATTTCGCTTTTGTTCGCTATCAAATAATGTGATTCAAAAGTGACGAATAAACTGCAGATAAAAGCAAAATAAAATAAAATAAAAGTAAAATAAAAATAAAAGTAAAATAAAAGTAAAATAAAAATAAACTGTAGATAAAATAAAAATAAACTGCAGATAAAAGCAAAATAAACTGCTTGTCTCTTAATACAAAACATTTAAAAAAACTTACCGATATTTATTTGTTATACATATATCTCTTCTTTTTTTTTTTATCAATCTTATTATATTTTGTTTCTAGTTCTTTTTTAGTTTAAGCTATCTAACTTTCTTCATTATATTAATCACATGCCATTATTGACATCCTTATTGATATCTTCTTCTTTACATTTTATTCGTTAATTATTAAATACTTGATCTAATAATATTGTTATTTCACACACGAACAGAACACTGAGCGGGCTTGTACTCCGGTGTAGTCGAGATAATGTCAGCTTCATTTTAGGCAACTTGCTTCAATCATATAACCTAACGAGATAACGAGGTAATAGATGTAATTTGGAAATTTCCTGCTTGACGAAACGAGATCTAGAACGGCGGAAGAGGTAAATGAGAAAGTCATCAGCCAGTTAATCTTCCGTACGGCTCGGAGGCGCCTCTAATCTTATAAAGACTTTAAAACTGTTAACGACCGTATAATATCCGACTGCAGAGTGATCGAGAAAATAAAACGGGAAACGAGATCGATAGAAATAACTCTGCGTTTAATGAGAAATGTTCATCCGGTAGTGATTTCGTTACAAAATTAGTAACGTTCTTTCTTCATTAATAATATTAAAAAAAACGTATTATTTTATATAAAACATTTATATAAAAGCTTTCAGAAATTTCAATTTTAATTGATATTTAAAAAAGAGAAAACATATATATATATGATGACACTTTCATCATTTAGCAAGAGAATAAATTACAAGTGCAATACTTTTATTTTACCGATTATTTACCACTTCTTTTCTGTATCGTTTCTTCTATTTAAGCGATCAGAGATTTTATTTTATCATGCTATGTTATATATTGTATAAATGCAAATAATTACTAAAGCGCAGAGAAAGAAAATCAACTTTTGAGGGGTAAAACAGATGGAAAGAGGCTGCAAACCCTCTTATCTTGGCGAAAAATTCAACGTCTCGTTTTTTGTAGCAGCTGACAAAGGTCACGTTCATCCTCCTAATTTCGTTTTCTCTCGTTTACCGTGGACCATCGTAAAAATGCTACGTGATGGTCGATTAGAAATCTCCATCGTAAAACGATAATTACGGCAATCTCTTTTTTCGACGACGGTAGCCGAATTCACTGACGCAATATCGTTACTTAGATTAATGGTTCGAAGTTGTAGAAATAGGCGATCGTCGACTGGAATAGCGTTTGTGTGTTGACGAATTTTTAACAACACGAATTGATACACATGACTGTGATAACGAGCCATGTGACACAAAAGATTAATTTTCCTGTTTATAAATTTATTTGCATAAATACCGTTATATCTGTAAATATTTAATAATATTTGTTTGAAGATACAGAAATATGATATCGACAACATTTATTAAAAATTTTATAGTAAAGCACTCATTTACAAATATACATTCTGTCTTTCTCTCTTTAATTTATCTACAATTTATAAACAAATGCAAGCAACAGCTCATATAAACATCCAATATTAAAAAATATGAAGAGAGCGATAGTCTATTTCCTTATAAAGTACATTTAATTTACTTAAAAAAAAAAAAAAAAGTCATACAACGTACGCAAACATTTCGAGAATATTGGCAAATAAATCTTTTTGAGGAAATTGGGCAAACTCATGCTAGACAGATAAATGATGTGTTGAAAAAAAAAAACTGTGCCTATGCAATTTTTCGATAGATCCAGAGAAAACTGTTTTCCGTTAATTTTGGGATGAACGTTGTAGATAGGTGAAAGTTGTAGATTTTCATAACGTATTCGGAGAAAGCTTCGGACGCGAAGAGTTTTCCCCCTGTGTTTCAACAGCCGGTCAACTTTGGCGCAGCCAGCCAGGACTTGTTTACAGTGCGCCTGATTTATTCGTACGGGTGCAGTGTTCCGCGGACGTGATATATATTTATCGTCAAAACAATCGCCGACAATTTGGAATATATATTCAGTCGTGGCTCTCCCCCGCGTCCAGCTCGATCCTATGTAACATTCATCCGTCTGTCGCTCGTGCGCGCGCGAGGAACGTGTTACATTTTCCGCATAATATGATTAATAATACGAATAACGAATACGCACCTACTCCTTCTTCCGTCCACTCGTTTGATGTGACGCTAATTTATCGCTCTCTATGATGCGATTGTTCAGATCGGCTTTAAATAAATGCTTTTGTGCGCGAAAATATAAATCCCCTCACCGCCGCATTGAGTAGACCGTCCGTGAAAAACTGCGAGATTTGACAGTTCAATTGTACGTTCGATATAACGTATCCCTAATCGGATAATAAGAAATTGAAAATAGATCAAAATTTTATTAGACAGAGAGAGAGAGAGGGGGAGAGAGAGGGAGCCTTCTTTCTCCCTTTTCGTTACTCTTTTTTTTTTTTGTCGCGGATTAAAGTACGTTCATTATTCTTTCTTTCCCTATGTATATCCCCCCTTTATTCTGCGGCCTTCTGCCGCGGCAATTCGTTCTCGCGAGAGCAATTGGGCCCGTGATTGTACCTTCATCGAAATTCCGGCTGTCGCGGATTCGATTAATTTCTTAACCGTGGAGTTTCTCTCATCCGACGTTATCCATTTTCCAATTTCATGTCGCACGTGATTGCACTATTGTTGTTACACGCTTGGCTTGCTTATAAAATATCGCGCGCTCTCGCGAATCATTATTTTTTTCTGAATGCACGAAATGAACTAATCGCAAACTTTTCACTCAGTGCTCGGAACACATAATATTATTTTATATAGGAAACGAGACCGTAAAAATTTTCGCGCCATCTTATCAAAATCGCATTAATGTATCGTTTTTACGCAATATTTTATTATATGTGAGATGTCCGAAATCCGAAACAGAAGAACGCGAAAATAAAAAACGAAAATATTCACTGGAATTGACGATCTCTGATTCATATTTTTTTTTCGTTTGGAATAATTAAATATACACCTTGTACCAATGGAACATTCATGCCGCGCATGTAAAATACATAGGGCGCGTAAAATTGCAGCACATTTGCAAAGTGTTAAAATCGGATAAATATGTATGAGGATTTTTGCGCGTATTATTGCGTGTGAAAGTAACTTTATCGAGGAATGTATCTACCTTCTTTTTTTTTTTACGACAATTACTTTTCAAATGTGCAGCAAAGCCTAGCGCAATATGAGGTAGCATAGAACTCGATAAAAAGAGAAAAGAGGAAGAGAGACGCAACGTGCAGCCGCGAATCTTTCGCGATGTTTTAGCCGGACTCTTTCGACGGCTCGTAAATAAGGGGGGCGTGCTCGTAAAGATCTTTATGATCGTCACATAATAACATCACCGAGAGACGACTTCCCTTTTCGCGATTTGTACCACGCCAATCCGAACGATGAAGCGTCCCGTAGAGCGAGCGAACCAAACATTAACATCGCAGCGATTTTATGGGAGCGATTATTTATTAAAGCGACGTGAAATTCACCATACCTAAGGTACATCAACATCGATGAACGTTTATGATTTTAAAGCATAATCGAATAGCAATTCAAGTAACGCGAATTTATGACGTCTGCGTTCTAACGCCGCAAGTAAAAGTTGACAATGGCCTTCTTGGGCATAAAGTATGATATGAGTAAAATTACGTTATACATATATCGTAATGTATAGGGATAAAATTCGGACAACAAATTTTTCGAGAAACAATTCATCCAATAATTTTCAAGAATAAACGATAAAACACGCGAAAAAACATTATAAATATCGTCGTTATTATTCTGTCAGCGTATATCCCTTGATAATAGCAGTGTTAAAACAAACAAAAGAACAAAAGAAACAAAACGATATGATAACAATTGCAGCTGTGCGTTGTGTTACATCGAAGTACACGCTCGCTAACAACGTGAATCGTACACAATGTACAGATCGTATACAACGAGGTGTCAAGTCGATCGAGCAACGTGCAACAAGGTTCGTTTGACTGCTTAGAGTTGCATGAATCAATCGATCCCTCTGCAGCTGCGACTGCAGTTACAACGAGCGCATTAGTTAGCGCACACAGACGAATGGAGCTGGTCGACCTCGAAATTGTCGCGTTCGCAGCAATTGCAGCCGCATCAACATGTCGATATTAAAGCTGTATTGTACATAGGCGGAAACGTCGCGCCAGCTGCAAGGCGGGATTGATGACAGATGTCGCATATCGCGAGAGACCCGTTAGATAAACGATCAACCGCGCACTCGATAATATTCGCGTGATCAATACTACTGGTAAATTATGAAGATGAATATATATATATATATATATATATATATATATATATATATATATATATATCACATTGTTTTTTAAACCGTTAGTTTTTTGAAATATTGTCTGCGATAATTAATCTTCTATTGCATATTTTTCATTACGTGTGTCATTGATGAATAAAATTCTTTTTTTTTGTAAGTTCAAAAAATTTGTAAATCTTTCTAAATGTGTCTTGTTGTCTACAACTTGTCTAGAAACTCATTCTAATAATTAAAGAAAAATAATTATTAGTTAATTTGATCTAATAATTAAGATAATTTCCTTTTTTTTTTTTTTCGTACGTGAGCACATTTCTTCCGAATGCAAGACCACTCTTTCTCTCTTTCTTATTCTGCTTCAAAATTCTAATTCAGTACAAAGAAACTTACGACAATTTTCGTATAATTAATAATATATTAGATATTATAACAATTAAATTATTAAAATTTTTCCAGTCTTCGTTATTAATAACGAAAGATTCGCAGTTCATTTAACGGAAGTCTTCGCTATCAAAAATCGCGGAAAGAAGGTCGCTATTGTATTTTCGGAATGGCTTATCAACCCCTATCTCCAACCCCGCGACAGATGCTACGGTTAAAAAAAAAAAAAAAACGACAAAAGAGTGAATACGGAGAAGCGAGATTTTAGAGTAACGGTTCGTTCAAAAGAACGGCAAAGTATTTTGAGCGGCGCCGGTGTCTCTGTAGTCCGGCTTCGTTCCGCGCGAAGAAAAGCGTCGTCTCCCCCCCCCCACCCCCTCCTCTTTCCGCCCTTGTCAGCCCTCTTTCCGCGATCGTATGATTGAAAAGATGTCCGGCATCCAGTTCGCGTATTATGAATTCCATCCAATCAACATCCGCGAATCTCTTTATTTCCCTTCTTCCCTCATCCCCGAGACGATACGCGGTTCGTTACATTGTAACGATGTCTGTCGATTTCCATTTTTGCCTCTCCTCTTATTCCCCTCCCCCCAATCTCTATCGTTCCCTATGCTTTTCAGGCAAAGTTTAATTTTCCGTCTACAGCTTTACGTTGACGGTGGCGCCCCACCCCCGCTTTTATAACTCGCGCCCAAATTTGCATTTTCTCAAACGTCTTTTACGCGAGCGTGTAACGAACAGCGCGATGTAGAAAACATGTAGGTGATTATATTTCGCATGGAAAAGCGCAACGGAAGGGGTTGTCCGTTGTAACGATATTGCATATTATACCAAAAGGATTACCTAGCATATTAATGATAAAATAATGAATAAATTGTAATAGATATACAAAGCATTCTGATTACAGTCGGATATCAAGTATTTTGATGTGAGAGTAATAGTATTTTGTGAACAAGTAGAGGCTATTTTCGTAAATAACTCTCGTATATACATATAGTACCTTGATAATGAACAATGTTTTCGAATAAAAACGGAAAATCTCGAATAACAATAATTCTTTATTTCGTATGATGTCAATGAAAAGACCTCCTTAATGGAAGGAGGCTTATACCCATATTCATAGTCCGTCCTTGAGGAATAAGGATTCCTTGTTCCTCGTTCCACGTTTCATAAACTTTCCTTGACCGAACAAGGAATTTTATTGGCTCCCTTATCTCAAGGAAGGTCACGAGCTTCCTTGAGGAGTGGATAGCAGACGATACGCAGAATATAACCAATATAACCTCCAAAAGTTAGTTTCGTTACATTTCAATCTGTGGTTTTGTGGTTATTTGTTGTCGCGCCCTCAAACTGAAAGTGTATAAAGGAAAAAGGGATAATGGACAATGAATTTTTAAATGATTCTGACGATGGATTTGAAGATGAAAATCCAGAGAATCGGATTCTGTGGCGGATTCCGAAAAGATACATTCGCGATTGGGAAAATCCCGTGGAATCTTTTGAAGATACGAAAAAGTTTTCATATGTATTATATGAAATTAGTTGCAGGCAGCATAAAACGGTGCTGCCTCCAGTCGATCACTAAAAATCCCTAAAATATTCCTTCCTTCTGAAAGGGAGACTCGAGGTCCATCTATGAAACAAGGTGGCCTTGCAGATTCAAGGAATCCTTCATGGAGGCTTCCTCCGTCCTTAAAATAAGGAAGGACTATGAATACGGGTATTAGTGGTTCATGGATCAACGGCATGTATCACACGTTACCACGAAATTTGCAATCAAGCACTTACTATCGTTCACGTCAATCGTGGCAAAACAAAAGCCGCCGATATTGTCATGAGCGTGAAAGTCAAAGGAATTTCCAATTAAATACTATCGTAAATCGCCAATCTTCTTTTTAGAATTTTAATTAATCCACGGATTCGAGAAATATATTTTGGAAAAAATTTTTCTCATCATTCGCCGTACGAGGCCAATTCCTAATTCCACTTTTTCTATCGCAATCCACACGCCGGCAGCTATGGGTGCCAATAAAGAAGCCGCCTGAAAATTGATTCTTTTTTCCATCTCTCCCCGTTTCCCTCTTTTCTCAGTTTGCGGCCGAAATAGGAAGATGCGGAAGGGATTGACGGTGCCGCCAAAGTGGTTCTCGATGAGTAGATCGTCGAGGTTCTCGCCAATTACCGCCTCTTCGACGAAAACGAAAGAGAAGAAGAGGCGTTGAAAAGCGAGGAAAGACGAGAAGAGAAACGAGACTGATTCGATCGAGAGCTGTGGACTCTTGCGATAGGCAAGAGAAAAAGAAAGCGATATTGTAGTGTCAGATATCGTCACGCTGACGATAAAAGGGTACCCGCAAGTGAGGTTGTTTCCTCTGTGATGCCTTAGCGGAATTGCTCCGCGAGGAATTTGCGCGAATGCGAATCGAAGGAAAGATTCTCAGTACGAAATGACTCCCGTTTAGATAGCAGAGGAATGGCAAATTCATCGAAATTCAAAAGAGATTTTACGTATGTGTCATTTATTGATGAATTATTCGATAAATACACGTTATATGTATATTTCGAATATTCACCTGAAAAAATGAATTTTTCTTCTAGATAATATCGAAGAAATATTGTTGAATAAAGTTTGTCATTAAAATTATTAATTATATTTTCAATAATCTTCTATCGTTAAAGATATAACTGTGTGTTTTCATTGTCATTTATTAAATCTTTACATATAGATATAATGACAGTTTCTCAAATTTTATATATGCGTATGAGTACGTGTACATACGCGTGTGTACGTGTAACTTTACACATATGACAGAAATTTAATGATACATTGGAAAATCAACCGCGATGTAAAGGACGCAGAAAATTTCCTACGCACTTTCGGAATATCGCCAAGTCAGCAAAAAGGTGAACGTATATATGAGTAGTACGAAATCTTTTTTCCACGTTTCGCTACATAGAGTTTTTGCTCGCGTCGTCGTAACTGCACGTAACGCCTGATTCGGTTCCTTTTGAAGGAACGTCGAATTCCCGACGAGCGGAAGCGACCGGAATAAATGACGAGTCTGCTGTGGGGCGTGATGCGATTTTCGTCGTGTCACTTGACACGCAGTGCGATAAATTTTCGCATTACAGATTATCAATCCAAATTCACTATACTTACGCGTATATTCACGATTGTATTTATGCGCAACGTCCATGTAAGAATAAATTTTCCACGCCTGATTAAATTCTCAATATTTAGACATCGATTATATCAGTGCTCATATTTAACACCGGAATTTAATGAAAGAGAATGAAGCAAATTATGAAGAATAATTTGAAATAATCAAAGAGATATATGGAGATAATACCTGTCTTCTAAAGAATATAGCGCATAGTTATTTCAAGTGATAAATGGTCGCATATATGCAACGCATACATATGTCAGTGTATTGAATGTCTTTGGGGCAATTTGCGGCTTGGGCGCGACTCGGTTTTATGGGATTTCGTATATGGCTCGGCATCCAGCGAATTTGCAATAATGTCATTGATTGTTGCAATTTCGTATGCAGTCGAATAATTTAAGCATATTGCAGTAATGCTTTTCCGAGAATTCCCCTGTTGACCCGAACGCTTCGGGCTGATATGATAAAATCAAGAGAGAGAAAGAGAGAGATGCAATTTTATTCTGTTAATTATTATTAGCTCATTAATAAATTTGTCTTAGTAAACTGATTGCGAAAATACATTGTAATAAATGTTCAAACATATTTTGCAATATGCTATTTAGTATATAAAGCTATATTTATTAGTATAATGATACGATATATTACATAATTTTCTATTATACTACCGTCATTAATAATGGAAAATTACACTCTTATTTAAAAATTTTACGAAATACTCCAATGTAGGATTTGCACAATGATTTATTAATATTTGGTAATTAACAAAGTTTTATAATTATTTTTGTTCATACCATGCGCTGCAATTCACTTGAAATGTTAGCCCAATTATAATATATTAATCAAGATGTATTTATGCCGTATATAATCGTTACGATGCAACTTGCTGCAATTATCCGAAATTCTTTATGGGTTTGCGAGCAATGAGAAATTGAATTAAGTTGGAGTCTCGCCAAATTGTCGGAACTTTTAAAAGTGATACGCGAAAATCTAAGAAAACAAGTTACAAATGAAAATGTCGCGCGTGACGTTTTCAAGTTGCCGTTATCGTTATTGTTGCAGTTATACAGTCGCAGTGATGCATAAATTTAACGACTCGGTCTTCGAAAACGCATACGAGTAGCGCATCTGCAAAATTTCGGCACGCATTCACACGACGAAATTGTTTCGCAAACGAGGGAAAATGAGAGAAATAAATGACAGAAGTCGGGGAGCGCGCCATACGTGACAATGATTCACAAACGAAACGAATTTTTTTTTTTTTTAGAGGAACACAAAGCGACCCATTTTTCGCATTTTCATACGTGATTCGCCGCGATATATCTCGGCCGCGAAATGTTATTAACGGTGAATTGTCAAAGAGGCATAATCATCGAATTAGCAAGCCTAGAAAATAAATACGAATAAGATATATGTGTGAATTTTGGAATTATAATTAAACACACGCACGAGATCTTGTAACATTTTTTCGCTTCAGATTTAAATTACCTGATTAATTCTCATCAATTATATGATTAAATAATATTTGATGCCCGATTCGAAATCAATCTTTTCTTAAACGATATTAAATTAGAAACTATCATTATATACAATTACGATGTTTACGCAATATTCATATTAAAAATTTTTATGGAATATAAGATTCACGTGAAACAGATTGAAAACTAAGTTCCGTTATCCATTTGTTATCTGCCCTCCGCTGACTTTTGTTACCACGTGGTCTCCGTGATTCCTTTGGTCTTTTGTCGACAACAAGCCGCGCGCGATACAGCGGCAAGGCCAAAGTTTTCGCAGGGGCACCGATGCATCTTCGCGGATAAACTTCGGCGCACAAAAGACCGCGATGCAATTCGCGAAGTTTCCTTTCGCCGAGGCTTACGACCAACTGCAACTGCATTAAAGCAGCTGCAGCGGGAGAGGGAGCACGGAGAAGAGAGAGAGAGGAGTGAAGGGGACGGGAAAAAGTTGCGAGAACGGCATTTGCAAGTTCTTCGGCCGTGCGGAGCTGCATAAATCTCACGTTATCGTTGCATTCCGTAACTCCCTTCCTTTCCGCCTTTTCTCCTCCTGCCCGCTTTCTCGTGAACAGCTCAACCCCCTCATTCTTTCCGTATAGCCCTGTCGCTTTTTTAACACCAGTTTCTTCAACGCCGATACGAAAACGATCGTGCATCGATATCGTATACCAATGTTCCGGCTTTGTTGTTGCGTATAAAAGAATCCATTATTTGTGTAAAGCCGGCAATGTTATTCGGCAATGCGTTTCTCGTGTATGTGTACCAGTATTGCACTTTTCGCGGAGATCATTGATTAAATCTTCAAAAGTTTGGGAAATATTTCAACAGACATTAGAATTTTGTTGATTTCCAGAATCAACGGTGTTACATAAAATCAACTGTAAATCGTGTGAAAGTTACAATTGTCGAAAATTACGAATATAATGACAGATATTTAGAAGTGACAAATTATTATTTCGTGTTCGCAACAATAAATTGTAAATTGCACGAACTGTAGATGCGAAAAAAGATACTATAGGAAAAAAATTGGCATAATTAGCATAATTAATGAATTATAAGTGCCAGTATCCGTTGCGCGTTCCTCTGAAATTGCAGGAAGAGTTTATAATTCTGGCCGTAAAATCTTATCGTGGATATAAAATTTTACAACAGTACTTGGAAAATGATATTACATGCCGTTTTCGACGTAGATATCTCCAAGTTGGAAGGATAATGGACAAATTTCTTCTGACCCTTAAGGTGATTTGCTGTGTTACTGAAAAAGAGCGCGTGAGGAGACTATTACACTCCTCCTCGTGACCCTTTTCTTTTCCAACAGCCTCTTGGACGTCGTTTCTCTTATTTGTGGACAAACGTGCAACGTTGTTTCGTCTATTTGCGAGTTATTATGTCATGAGAAAGAAAGTTCTAAGACAGTTATAGTAGCACGACGTTTGTCTAAGTTTCTCTAAGGAAGGTCCCTTTAATGATAATTAGAAGCAAATATTCCGACTAATTTATTCGCCTTTCTTTTTGCATGTTAACTAAAAGATAATAAAAAATATTAAATATTGAAAAAATCATTTATTGACATATATTTAAAACTGTAATATTTATTTAAAACTATTCAATAATGAATCATCCATTATTATTTATAAACGAGCAAATAGGACAAAAATAAATAAAATAACGCGCTCAAAGTGCTCTTTAAATTTCTTTCGACTGTAATGAAATCAAGAGGATATTTATTTCCCGATATTTTAAACGGAATTGAACTTGTATAAAGGTAACGTAAATATGAAAAATCTAAATGAGAAGTCGCGTTTCCAGAATAGCTGAAACTTTAATGACGAGTATTTTAAACTCGTCGCGACACTCGTCGTTCGATTTCCCTCTGGGAATTGGCGGAGCTTCTAAGAGAGCGATGCCGCGAGAGAAAACTGTAAGTATATTTCTCGGCTGTGGCGTGCAATTCGGAAATGTCGATTGCCAGCCACATCCGAGCACGAAGACAGCAGGGCAAGAGTAACGACGTCTATTTCCCTTTCGGCGCCTAGCGACGATCGGCTAAGCAAATACCGCACGAGCATTCTCATCTCGTCTAGATTGTTCGATTCTCCGAACGAGTGAGATAAAAAATCGCTGTCTGATATAGACGTGATCTAAAGAGTACTCTCTATCTAACTCGTGCCCCTTAAATATGAGAGATCAGATTAAGTTTCCTTTCACGCCGAAACATCTTCTAATTTTTGAGATCTAACGAATAATTCATCTTAAAAAACGCCACTGATACAGCAATCTTCAAACGACAGTATAATTTTTCAGTTATACTGCAAATTTATAATCTCTCTCTCTCTCTCTCTTAATGTGTTCATAAAATATTATAGTTACATATATTTCTCTCTCACAAGTATATAGTAAAGGATAATTAATCTCGCGAGCCCCCGTCAAACTACGCGGTCGCTCTGCGACGCGGACGGCGTCCGCAAAATATTCACGGCAGGTCGAGAGAAGTGTCATGTGACCGGCGATAAAAAGTTCCCGGCTATACATAAGTCATTGTAAAACGGGGGACGTGCCGCGCAAGAGGCAGCGAAAGGCTCCGCCGGGGGATTTTCCATGCGAGAGAATAATGGAACGACGGAATAAAGAGACACCCCTCTATAGCCCCATCGCGATACGATGCCGTGATGGTGTGTCGGAGCTCAGTTTCGTCAGTGCGTATACATTATGGAGATGTGCGCTTGCGCTGGACGCTTAAGGCATGCGTGTGCGCTTGATGGCGACTGCCTTCGGTGCACTAACACCCGAGCGAAAACGTTAATGGTGTATATAACAGGAAGGATACTCGGACATGTATATTTAACAGTGAAAATGGTCGATGTATGTTCAGACAATATCCCCGAGCCAAAACGATGGCTCCATATATCGATAGATATAATCGGACAACAAAGATGTTCGTTGTACCGTATAAAATAAAATGTGTAAGTAGTCAAGTGTCTGTGTATGGCTATATCCGGCAGTTCACATACACGTGTATTAAATATACAGCGGATCTGAAAATAAATCTGAGAACCTCTTCGGTAAAAGCGAGCTTTTAAGAAATATAAGTTAACTTTTTCAAAACGCAATGATGACTATTTTAATAGTTCACGGTAATAATTATTTATAATCCATACCAACTTTTTCTCAAACATTGTTTAAAAATTAAACAATTATATAAAATAATAAAATTATTAAATGAAAAAATTAATTATTTTCGAAATAATTAGTTCAATAATTATTGTTCTTTTTATATATTTTTGCGGATAATTATATAGAAGCAAAAAATTCAACTAACAAATAATTATTCAAACTCTCCCAAGAGCTCTTTTATGTAGATAAATCATTATTCGATTAAAAAATTTTTTGTCCTATTCATGCGTAAATATTCGTCATACGTTAGTAAGTTTTTGGACACAGTTCCATAACGAGAGATGATTTTCAAATGTAGCCACATCACAACGATATACAATTAACGATATATTTAGACGCAGCGAATTTTAGACTAGACATTTTGATGGTTACAGAGGCCGACGTAATACGAGATAGGCGGACCATTCCTTTTACCCCCGACTGGAAGTAATGTCAGTGGTAGCAGTCGACGTAATACGAGGCAGACGACCATTCTTTTCCTGGCGACAGTCCTGATGTTGGGTAGAGTTGGATTGGGTCGGGCTCTCCGCCGGGTTACATATAAAATTCCACGCGTGGCACATGTAAGAAAAGAGAAAAGAGAAAAATAGGAAAAGGGGGAGAAGAATGGAAAGGTACAGCCTACGTTTTCTCGCTATTGCTCGACAGTCGAAGAGACGCGATGTGTCATGAATTTCGCCGAATGCGATGACACTCGAGCACGAGGACGAGGGGGTACACAGGCGTGTGTCTCTCACGAGTAATTTGTTCAATTCCGTTATGAATGACTTCTACCCATAGGATCAGACCACAACGTCTCGTATATGTTTCACGTCAACTTTGAATTTGATCTGTATCCGAGATGCGTTATATCCACGCACGCAATTTTGAGATACATTACCGAGCTTATATCGAATGAAGAAATTTTTTCGTGTACGCGAAACCGAAGGCAGCAACCGCGCGTGTAGATAAAAACCAGCGGCAAATATGTATCTGTGGAAAATCGAGGAATAACAATACCGAATTATCTCGCAACTCGAACAATTTCGAAAATTTTATTATTTCATTAATTGTTCTATGTGCCGGGTTATTCATGACATATTAATGACAGCACCGGATGGTAGCAGCTACCTAGCCAGCCAGACAAACCCGACTCGCCAACAATTTGCGGAGGCTTCTGCGTACATCCTAATACATCCAGTAAACTCGGTATTGTAATTATCTGCTCGTCTAAAGCCGCATCAGATGGTGTGCTCTTCGCTAGTACTATATGACAGCACCCTTATATGAGAGATGAAGCTCTGCCAGCACCGCAGGTTTTGAAACGCTCGATTATCAAATTGTAAGTACGCCAAAACTCTTTACTCTTTAAAAAAATATGTGTGAAAATTGTTCGCTCAATCCGTGATTCTTTTTTTATGTAGACATTTTACAAATACTATTCAGTATAACCGTGCTATAACCTAAAAATTAAAAATTTTTAGGTTATAAAAACTAAAAATTTTCGGTCCTTTTTCCTCGTTCATTTAAACAAGCTCTTTTATGTGTCGCAATTATATAAATTCGAGTAATGATTCAGTTGAATTCGAGCACGATTCATCAAAGTTAAAAGCACTGTGCTGCGAATAGAAATTCGCACAAGGATGGTGGCAAAGGGATCGAAACGAGAGAAAGGGGAAATGGGACATCGGAAATAAATGTGTGATGAAAGATGTCTCTACTGGAAAAGAAACTAATCATCCTGTCCTCAATAATGATATTCTTTGTGGCGCGTGGGAATCTACATACATGTTCTGTATATATAGATTTGTCCTGGAATATCTTGCAAGTTTACGCGTATTTGCTCGCATATATATATATATATATATTATATCAGAGCGTGTATAAATAAATTTAATCTAACATTCTTCAAAATTCATATAACTTTCGCGATAATCCTCCGAATAATTTCGGGAATATTCCCCCAAAAATAAATCAGATTGCGCGAGTGAAATCGCGATGATGCATCGCGATACATCCAATCTTCCGTCAGCGAACGGAAATCGTATTTCTCCGTATTTACGCGAAATATGATTTACATAGAAAGCATTATAAAAAGAATTATCTTCTCAAACATCAACTATCTCGCGATTCGATGAAAATCCGAGTGTACCAAACGATAAATTCACGAGATGCTATTGCACGTTAATTTTCATCAAAGGCCGATTCGCTTACTTGAATCACGCAGGTAGCACCGGTCTCTTCTCCGGTCTCCGCAATATCGGTCGGGGATTAAAAAATCCGTGTGACAAACATAGAGAAAAAAGAAGATGCAGCGGATTCACTATGAATGTAATAACGTTAGTAGATGTACGTCAGGGGAGTCGCAGTGAAGTCGGTGTTTCGTACTTTCCTTTTAACGCGACATATAAAATCTTTGAAGGAAACCAAGGTTGTACGAGAGGAGAGAGAGAGAGAGAGAGAGAGAGAGAGAGAGAGAGAGAGAGCTCGAAATTGAACCTGCCTTCTGTGGTCGATCCGCAGTTACTCCGTAGGGAGTTTATGTCGCGCTAAATAGGGTCGGTATTACTGGCCGTGGTACGATAACCCGTCGGAATGACGACACGTTGCTAACTGGTTTGGGCGGTTTTCTCTCATTCGCGGGGAAAAGGATAATTAAATCAGTTGTGCCTGGCGCGTTTCTTTGATATATGTTAATAACAAATCTACGGCTCTATATTTATATGCGCGCTATAGGCAGTACGATAATATGACAATTGCAACGAAATAAACAAAGTTATCCTATCAATCCTAATGCCAAAGTAATTAATTGACGCTTTATATCATTGCGAATGCAGTGTTTCTTTAATAGGGCAGAATGTATTCAATCCTGGGTTATTCTATTTCTATTAAATGATTTATTAATATTCTGAAATTTCAATTAGATCTGTATTTAAAGATATAATACTCTACCAGGTATATAAATATGAAACCGGAATTTTTGTATAGAAAATACACGTTTATTGTATGAAAATGATAAAAAATATTTTATTCCAAGTATTGCCCATTGCTAGCTATACATTTTTCCCATCTCTCTGACAATTTGTGGATGCCACGCCAAAAAACTGTTGCTCCTTTGAGGCAAACCAGTCATCGAGCCATTTTCGTACATTTTCGTAAGAAGTGAAGCGCTGCTCGGCAAGTGCGTGTCCCATCGATGCAAATAAGTAGTAATCGGATGGAGCCAAGTCTGGTGAGTAAGCCGCATGCGAAAGTATTTCCCAACTAAACGCCTCAATCGTTTTCTTGACCGGTTTTGCTGTGCGCGATGGTGCATTATCATGAAGCAAAATCACTTTGTGTTGCCTTTTTTGATATTCTGGTCGTTTTTCACGCAAAGCTTGATTCAAATCGAGTTGTTGTTGCGTTTGAGCGTCATCCTCATCCAACAATGTTTGCAATTCGCTGTCTTCAAACTTTTTCGGTGGTCTTCCACGTTCTTCGTTTCTCACGTCAAAATCGCCACTTTTGAATTTTTTAAACCACTCAAAGCACCGTGATTTACCAAGAGCATGCTCACCGTAAGCTTCGACAAGCATTCGATGCGATTCTGCAGCAGTTTTCTTCAAATGGTAACAGAAAATCAATGCTGTCCGCAAATCGTAGTTTCCAGGCACAAAATTCGACATGTTCAACGCTATTAAAAACTATGCTGTTGTATGAAACTTGTATTGTTGTGAGTTGAAAATCTTTATCAGATGTCAAAACAAGAAAATGGCGCCAATGACGCGGTTTGACGGTAACTACATTGACAGCTAGGGCCATCTATGGGCAAATTCCGGTTTCATATTTATATACCTGGTATATAGGGATAGAGAAGCTCAAAAAATAATTATATAAAGATATATTATTATATATATTTTTATTACGTTAACTTGCTTTTATATTAATTACAATTATTATACTTTTGTCATTTAATGTATTTGATCTTATCCAATAAATGTTTTTTTAAAATGTTTTAGCAAAAATAATCCAGTAGATAGTAAATTATAAAGTAATAATAAAGTAAGATAGTAAAGTAATTAATTATTTTCAAATATTCGACGTAGAAACAATCGAAAATTATAAAGCTAAATTGTACTATATGGCATTATATACCTGCGGATAATCGCTAAATAGCGTATAAATAAAGGTGTATAAACAGTGTTTTAGCACACCTGTTCCCTGCGCGTTCCATACCAGCAAAAAGAAATTCAAGGAAGTTAAGAATGCTGTAAGGGAGAACGGGTAATGGTGTTTTCACGGAATGTTCTCCTTTTTCCAAGCGGCAAACATAATCGTAAGCGAAAGATATGCGGTAACCGCGAAATCCCTGCGGATTTTCTTACTCCAGGTATGCTCGTCGAGCGGAAGTAGGCGTGTGCTTCGTTGTCGAGGGAGAGAAAAAAGGGGAAAAGGTTTTTTTGGACACCTGGCTTGTACCTAGCTCTTTAGACAACTGCGCGAATGGCGTTTACATAAAAATAGTTATATAATACTTCACGGCTTGCACGCGAGAAGTGCTCAAAGATTTTTAAAAAAGCAAAAAAAAAACGGAATTTACATAGAATACGAATGCAAAGTCGCTCAAGATTGTTTACAGGTTTATGATGGTTTTTTATTTTAATATGTCGTAAAAAAATAAAATTATGTAAAACGAAATTAATATTATTAACGTGAAATTTGATCTCTAATTCTATAATACTTTAATGTTGTGCTTCTAAGACTAATGACAAAAATGTTTCTTTCCATAAATATTAATTGGGATAAGTTAACAAATACCCTCATATACATCTTTTAATTTTATTATATCGGCGATTTTTTTTATATTATCCGCGCATAAAAAGCGTAAAAATAAAGGATAAAATGGTACGATCACAAAATCGATATTTACGGTAGTTTGAATTTACACAATGTTGGTTTTAATATTTGCAAGTTTTAAATAATCTTTACATCTGCAGCTTAACAATCTCGTTACGTTTTCACTTATAATAAACAACACGAGAACTGTAAATACGAACTGATCAATTATCGTTTAACGAACATGCTGTCATTATCATCGATGATGTATACATAATAGTTCGCGACAATATATCGGCGTTTTCTGATGCAATCGTTAGCGTGAAAAATTTCGTTTGAAGCGAAGACACGAAGAAAAATAATGAATAACACAATTTTGTACGTGGAAAATTTTTAAATATATCCTTCATTATAATGTATGATTTTATGTTTCCGCGTAACGAATTCTTTTGTCTTCAACAAAATACAAACTGTATTTGTTATCACGATATTCTTAACATCCATAATTTAACACTATTATACTAGATGTTGATTACGATTATAAATTATATTTTTTTATATAATCCACTTAATGTTTATTGTGAATAATTTGTGTGCATTATTGTTATGAAATTTCAGCGATTTTAAGTAATCGGTAATATACCCATTAAAAAAAAAATTTAGAACATGCTTCGTATACTCATTTTATCATGGGAGACAGAGAAAAGCAATAACGCGTTGAACATATCGATTCCTAGCAGTCACGTCGCCGTGTGGTAGTTAAAAGTTTGAGAAAAATTTCATCGTTTGCCGACAGACCGGGTTCGCATTGCGTCCACACGAGTTCTACAAAATCGGGAATTTATTCATCGCGATGGAATTTTCGGGGATGACGAATTTTGCGGCGCGCGCGCGACCGCGCGAAACTTGCTGCATTTTTTCTTAGTCGCGAAAGAACGCAAAATGAGAAAATTTCGTGAATATCTCTGATATGCTGTTCGAAAATTAGCGACAATACTGTGTAGCAGCCCTCTTCTTTCTCTACCGTAAAAAAACCGCATTCTCTTGCCGCAATATTTCATTGCGATGCGGTTTGGTTATTCCGATTTCACACGGAAGCATCGTACAGTGCACAAAGAAATCAATCAGAGTTATACGGCGAATAGTTTGAATTGTAGCTATCCTCCTGTATGTGCAGATAAACGAGAATTTCTTTTTTAAACGGCTGTTAGAAAAATAATTAACGCGGATTTTAGCATGGCTATAACGTAAAATTGATGACTTTTATCTTTCATCGGAATGGAAAACAATTTTTTTATACAGATTTTCTCGAATGTGTTAGTTTCCGAGATACAATAGATTAATTATGATGCGAAAATTTTTATTTAGCCTCTTTGATCACATGATAGAAATTTCTAATCATTTTAGAGGATTAAATCTAAATTATATGTCTTTCACGACATTATACAAATAATGTTTTCATTATTATATATTTAATATATGCTCATATTACACGCAATTATATGCATTCTGACAATAATATTGGTGAAACGTTACATTGTATTAGTTAAGCATTGTACTTTACCGTAATTATAGAATTATATTCGAAATTAATAGCTATAATAATAATAATAATAATAATAATAATAATAATAATAATAATAATAATAATAATAATCTTTATTGTGCAACAAAATACATTATACCGAAAACAATAGAAGAATAGAACACTCGATTGCTGCAACAAGGGTGGAACGATAGCCGGCAGGCTAATACGATGATACCCAACCCTCTATCTCTAATTCAGCATATGTGAAAACGTTGTTAATGTATATAATAAAGCAAAAAGATATCATATACAATTATTATAAAAAAATTAAAATAAAGATAGTAATATTATTTTTGTAATTTCTCTTATAGTAATCAATAACTTAATATGATTTAAAGGGACATATTAATAGAACGTATTTTGAAAATGGCGAATCAGTCGTTTCCTTTATCGATATTTCCGCTATTAATATTCAGAAATTGATAATTTTTTTTTTCGCACAATATTTCGCAGTCTTGTAAATAAATAAATAAAAAAAAAAAAAAAAAAAAAAAAAAAAAAAATGCATCGAAAATAATATTTCGAAGGAGAGAGATGCACGCTCGTCCTTGTTACATAATACTTGCGCGCGGAGTAGATTACATCATGCGAGTGGCCACTCGTCCGAATTGAGGACTCGCGCCGATGTAATTGACAACCGCCGTGGTTACGCAATTGCGAGGCCGCCGCTTCGTGCCCTTTGATCTGTCCTGTAATCCGAAGAGCGTGGCGTCGACAACGCGACTCGGTTATTACGCCGAAAATAGACGTCGTTAATTAAAAACTTCGGTCCTGAATATAAAGATCTGAATATCTCAAAGCATTAATATTTATCCGTGATATAACTCATAATTCATGCCGGAC
Source organism: Polyergus mexicanus (assembly GCF_030449975.1). Lineage (NCBI taxonomy): Eukaryota > Metazoa > Arthropoda > Insecta > Hymenoptera > Formicidae > Polyergus > Polyergus mexicanus. The sequence goes on from NW_027223331.1 coordinate 8,237,382, forward strand.
GAATAATACCTGATACGTTGACCTGTATCATCTCGCGCATTAAAACGCATCGGGATTGACGACTGGCCTTCTGCCGCGATCGTTACTCACGTAACTCGGGCCATCATTTCTAGCTGCCGCCAAACGACCGCAATTTCCAACGCTGCAAGTTGAAGGAGAGGATACTTTACGAAGGAGCAATAGGAGGTACAACTATCCCGATATTCCCCATATTCCGTAATGGTTCAAAGGGTTGCGCAACGGACCTCGTCAATTATATCGCGCCAAATCGTTATTTTCGCATAAACGACCGTAGAAAATAGTTGCGTGTACGCGGAAACTTCCGGTCAGTGATTTGCGCGATTATCGGAAATTTATTAGATTAAGCAAGACGCGGTATATATTTCGATATATTGCACTCTCGCAAAACCACTCTACGTTACAATTTATTAAATATTAATCGTCAACGTATATTAGATTAATTATAATAATGATAATGAGAAGAATATTGTTATTATATCAACTAAATTACATCAACTAAATATTTCTATCTTTCGAAACATGAAATATACAAATAAAATAGCCAAAAACACAAATTTGCGGAAAAATATTAATTATATTCTTTCCGTACGATATCCGAAAAAAAAGGCGCGAAGTAATTTTAGTGCTCTCGTTAAGCTGCATGCAAATTTAGAGAATCAAAGTTAAAGAATGTGGAATACGATCGATCCGAAGTAAAAGAGGAGCGTGAACATTTTCTCCGACCGGCCAAAGGGAACAAAAAGTAACACTAATTGCATACAACAGCTATACGCAAAAAAAAAAAAAAAAAAAAACACCCCGCCTCTTTCTCGGGAAAGCACGAGCAAAATTCTGCCCTCGTCTTTTAAAGAATAACTAGAGTATTGCTTTACCATTGTAACGCATAATGGCTAAAATTTGCTGTCTGGTAATCACAAACAGCATCATTATAAACATTATCGATATTGATGGAGGAATAAAGTGCCAAAAATTAAATATCGTGTTATTCATAATATTTTCCAGCCATATTTTAACACATGTCGATAAATTTTTAATTATATTAATCATACGCATCATGACGCCACCGATAATATCGAGATTTGTAATTTCTGTTCCGATAGCTTGTCATAAATTTAATATTAATTATAGAGATTTAAATGATATCTGTATCAACTTTTTCTACGATTTCCATTTCAGATCTAATTCCACATTTTCCGATCGTTGCGTCTTTTAACATTCTGTAAATTTATTATTATTATAAGAAAATGATATATATATATATATGTAGGTGAGTGTGTAAGTGCGTGTGTATGATCGATTATAGTTGAAATATATTTCCACGATTCTAATTTTTTAAATTTTATCGCTTCAATTTCATCTCCATTTTTTTCATTTCTTACATACATCAGAGTATAATTGTGATCGTCTCTCTCTCTCTCTCTTGCATTTTTATCATAAAATCAAAATATGATCTTTTTGATTGGATAGTTAGTAAAAAGATAACAATAGGACGTAGGAATGAGTATATAATCTCATGTGCCGCAGGGTTTCCAATGTTAAACGTAATCACGAAATATATATTCGAGACTTCTCTATTCCGCGCGTGTGTGTTTCCATTTTCTAAATATCTTTCTTGTACTCTGCATGGCCGATCCCGCCTCCAGGAATGGGCGATTCCTGGGTACGCAACAAGACAGCAGAAACTCGAGCGACGGACCACTTGGAAAGGGACGCTTGCCCCGCAGTCTGGCTTGCAGTTACTTTTCCTACACATCGTTTGCATATTATTTGTGTAAGCAGCAATGCATATGCATGCGGCGGCGCATCCACCAGAAAGGCAGTCGTTGCAATTGGATTATTCGACGGGGCCGAGCGGATAGAGCGCTTATAATGAAGAGAGAGAGAGAGAGAGAGAGAGAGAGAGAGAGAGAGAGAAAATGCACGTGGGTAATATCATCGTAATTAGCGGTGGGCAAGCGTCGCGCTCGGTGTTCATGCACCGATATACGCGCAAGTGATAACGCGGGGCCACACCTATAATCCGCTTCTAATTTTGTAAATTTTCGAGAAATTAAAAATTAAGAGAAGAATAGAGATAGAGAGCACGACCGAGAAAAAGATAACGGTAATCGCGTGAAATGCATGCACGAGAGAGAGAGAGAGAGAGAGCTCAGAATTGTACCTTTGAGCGCTCCCCTAATGCATGGTTTCCGTTCATTGAACCGCTCATTGCATCTCAGTTTCCAGTCTATCATGCATGAGACGACGACAGGGAAGACCGGAAGCACCGGAGATCGTGCTATCGAGCCGATACCTAAAGGCATCGTCAAATCAGCTTTATGATATCCCACCCATGTACATGCTCCTATGTCAATCGATGGAGATTCTCGGCATGAATACATACTCGCGCGTATGCGTCATCGAGCCTGCACATATTTGCACGCGCGCGTCCCGATGTAGTTTCCCTTTAAAAAGAACGCTTTTTTTTATTTAGACATTTGAAATATTCTTCGGACGACTCTCCGGTGGAATTCGCCCCGAGTTATTCGGAGTCGTAATAAACCGAAAGACATGCTCTTATCCATTCGGAGAGCGCACGTTTCTTAAAATCTTTAAAATCGCCGGAATGCACAATTTTATATTCCGATTTGACAGACATATGTTATTGTTACATTGCCTTTGTGAGAGTAAAAATTTCCCACTAATAATACAAGATGACACCTAATTTTGTGCGAGACACACCTTCCTAAACTCGGCGCTCAATTTTTTCATTCATGTATGTTACATTTTTTTTTTTAATACTGCAATTTGAGAGCGTCGAGAATACGAGAATTACAGCGTTACTGCATTTTCCAGCGCTGACTGCCTTTGTGTGTCTTGACGCAAAAATGGCGAAATACGACGAGACGATGCGACGCGACGCGGCGGGGCTTAGGTTGTCGCCCGACGCCCTCGGCGTCGGGAGGAAGATTAAACGGGCTCGGTGATAAAAGGCGAGACACGTACAGAGGTAACGCCGCGGATGCGCGCAACGATCTGTCTCAATAAAACTCACGACGTTACATCGGTCCAATGGGTTAGAAGTAAAGGAACGAGGAGCGCGACTATAACGAGAACGCGTAGTTTTATTTCATTTCGTCGTTTCGCTAATTTCGAAAAATCCACTGCGAGTGTCAATGTTTCTGAATTGAACTGTGAGAAACGATTCCACCTAGCGATGGGCTGTGCAAATTGAAAAGGTGAAAATCGAAATACGAGACTATCCAATATTACGAACGAAAGAAAGTATAAATTGCAATGAACAATATCTTATAAATAACGAAAAAATGTTTTCATTGTTTCTTGCATATAAATGTAACATTTATAATCTATTTATTATGTGCCCTGATTGAATTAAATCATACTTACAATTTTTTTTTTCTATCAAATGTCTGCTCGAAAGAGTGAAAAGTGGGGAAACGTAAACTTTTCTATCTAGTAATTTGCCTCGTCGTTCCTTAGGATCTTAACAAATTTAGCACTCTAGGATTATCGTGCTTTCCATTTTTCATTGTCGACTATCCGCAGGAAAAGTAAAGTCTAATTTGTGACAAAGTTCTCAAACCGAACGCCGCACCTATAAATATAATGGCTAAAGCTCTCGCAGATCGGGCATTTTCACTTTAAAACTCTGCTTTCAAAAGTTTACAAGTTATTTAAGACGCTCTCTCTCTCTCTCTCTCTCTCTCTCTATTTCTTGTACAATTATTATTCTCTCGATATGGACGCTGCTCTTGTCGCCTTCCTTTAGCAATTACCTTTAAAATACTTTACGTAATTGAAAAATTCCTTGAAAAATCTTATTTGCGAGTTATATCCATTGGTAAGTTTAGTTCTATACAGATACATTCATTGAATAATATTCTAAATATTTTCAAAGTACATAATAAATATTCGTGAGACATATAAAAATTATCTACAAAAAAATGCCTTCTAAACTCAATTATTTTTAAAATTTTTCTTTAGATATATCCTTTGAATATATCAAAGTAAAAAAAAAAAAAAAATCAAAAAGTGAAATGGCACGTCACGCACATTAAACTGATAAACGCGATAGTAAGCCAACCGCAGCCGTGCAGTCGAATTACGTGATTCCTGACTAGCTGCACCGCGATTGAGGATGTACGTGATAACCGATAGTTTTCAAAGTAATGAAACGTGTTTCCCCTACTTTCCGTACGTAGGTTTGTGGTGATGGACGAGAAGGCAAGGACTACAAGTTTCGCCAGAAATTCGAGGATGCTCAACTATTGGATTGAGTAAAATGAGTCATTGCGTATTTTTGCAACAGATGGTATTAGTTCAGTTTTGGCAGTACTAGAGTCATTCACACATATGTTTGTCATATATCGTTTAACAGCTGACGGTATAAGCTTCATTCTAAAAAAAAAATTGAGCGATTTGGTTGAGTTTTGGAGATTTTACAACAAGTTGAAGATGAAAGACCAAACTGTGCATTTTCGCCATAGTTTACTGTTTTACTTCCGTAAAGGGAAGAACGCGCGTCAAGCTTGTGAAAAATTGCGTAAAGTTTACGGTGACGATGCTCTACAAGAACGTCAGTGCCAAAACTGGTTCAAGAAATTCCGCGCTGGTGATTTTGATCTCAAAGATCCTCCTTGGTCAGGAAGGCCCACCGAGGTTGATGACGACAAAATAAAGGCATTGATCAAGTCAAACCCACGTTACACGACACGAGAGATTGCAGAAACATTGAACATCAGTCAAAAAAGTGTTCACGTCCACCTAAAGAAGCTGGGATACGTAAGCAAGCTCGATATTTGGATTCCTTATGAACTCAAAGAAGTTCACTTGACGGCGCGTATAAACATCTGCGATATACTCTTGAAACATGAAGAAAACGATCCTTTTTTAAAACGAATGATAACTGGTGATGAGAAGTGGATTGTTTACAACAATGTGGAACGCAAACGATCTTGGTCCCGACGGGATGATTCGCCTCAAACGATTTCAAAAGCAGAACTTCATCAGAGGAAGGTTATGCTCTCAGTGTGGTGGGATTGGAAGGGTGTGGTGTTTTTTGAGCTCCTACCAAGGAACCGAACAATCAATTCGGATGTGTACTGTCGGCAATTGGACAGTTTGAACGAATCTGTCATCCAGAAACGTCCGGAGCTCGTCAATCGTAAAGGAGTTGTGTTCCATCACGACAACGCGAGACCACACACATCTTTGGCGACCCGTCAAAAATTATTGGAGCTTGGATGGGATGTGTTGCCCCATCCAGCATACTCGCCTGACCTTGCGCCGTCAGACTTCCACTTGTTTCGCTCTCTTCAAAACTTCTTGCGTGGAATAACATTAAATTCAGATGAGGCGATAAATCAGCACCTTGTTCAGTTTTTCGCCAATAAAGACAGGTCCTTCTACGAACGGGGAATTATGAAGCTCACCGAAAGATGACAAAAGGTCATCGAACAAAACGGAAAATATATCATTGATTGATCTTTGTTCTTTATATAAATAAATAACTTTGAAAAACATACAAAAAATACGCAATGACTTTATACTCAACCCAATACTTTGCATAGTATCAAGCTAGGTTTAATTAATGATGTTAGTGTATTTCGCAGTCGATGAAAAGCTTCGATCGCGAGTGAGTTCTTCTGTTAATAAAGTTTTCTCAATTTCAACCTCTCTCTCTGTTAAGAAACATATGGGGGACATAAATTTTGGAAATATATATATATAAAATTTTTTTTAACACAAGGATAATTATTTACATTCTTTAGAAATAAATATTCTACCATTACATTGAGAAAATTGATTATTAGTAGCTAGATAGTCAGGGAGACATCAATATTTGAGATTTTACAAAAACGATTTTAAAAATCTGCATATCGGGAAAATCTCTGATAAATAAAATAGCGAAGGGAAAAAAGGGAACGAAACGATTTTTACGACGGCGTTACGGCTTCAATGGTATTCTCAACGCAGCATCGATCAAAGCACACGGTATAATGGCACTGAAATATCTTCTTTAGATATTGAACATCAGTCAAAAAAGTGTTCACGTCCACCGCATTTTCACGATTATACGCTAGAAGAAAAATGTGACAGGGAAAAATTTCTCATAAAAAAATGAAATTCCTTTCTTACAAGAGTCTCGAGACTAAAACAAATGCAAAAGAAAAACTGTTACCTATTATTATTAACTTTTGTCAATGATTATTGTCATTACGATCTATCGTACATGTCACTAAAATAGACCAAAAAATAACATATAGATTTTTCAATTTTATGTATCAACATATTGAATAAATTTTTGCGATTTTTATATCGCGCTTATTTTAATCCGCTTTTTCTTTCCCGAGAGAATGTCCGATACGTTCGAAGCATCACTGATACGCGCAGAAATTTAAATGGAATGTATTTAATTAATGAAAATTTTGAACTGAAATTTGCATTTTCCAAAATTTAATCAGAGAGCGTTACCGTTTCTGACGGATATTATTTAAAGTGGCAGCCGGAGCTCGGCAATGCAATCAATTGCAATGCACTTCATAAAAGATTGCTTGATAATTCATAATTCGTGTTTATGTCTGACTTTAACGGCCTACTGCACTTTCTTGCCTGCTGACGTGCTAACGCTATGAAGTTTATTAAATTCCACAGGCGAAAAATGAAATGCCAAATCTTGCATAAATGAATAAAATCAAACTGCACGTTGCTCTATTAACTTTCTAATTATCAAGAAATATCCTAGTAAAAAATAATTGAATTTTCGTATATCTATATAACAACTTTCTTGCGTAGAAAATGTGCTGATAACAAAATAACGATTCATTAACGATAGATATTATAAACACGGTTGAAGAAAAGTAATAAAATTTTCTTTGTACAAATAAAGAGTTATTAAAATTATCATTTCAATCAATTATATTTCACTATCTTTATTAGATAAGCAAGAAATATTCAGTTATAACTTCTGAACGAATAATATATCGATTTATACCAAGCGTTCCGTTATAGTTTAAATGCTTATGCGTTTGCTTTAATCTACGTGCAATAGCCTTAAGGTCGCGACACGATGCGTTTCGAACGACATAAATCCAGTCAATTTCCTGATCGCTTCCCACCGTTACCGTTGTCAGCATAATCTACTCAAAAGCCGATAGTGTCGGCCGTGCATGGACATTTTGAAAGCACGTGATGTAGCGCGACGCGCTAGCGAAAGCCATCGAATGATGTATTATATATCCAGAGAGAAACGTCAATCCGCTGTGAATGATATGTTGGAAATGAGGGTCGGTATTGCATTAACTCGTGGATGGCGAATCAATACGAACGCGCGCGTCAAATGTACATCCGAAGGCAGGTAAAAAGAAAAACGCGTATTCGCACACGATCGGCAACTGCTGGTTAAAATTAAACGTTCTTCCTTTATCGGACGTAGCGCAACTGGCGGACGGTATTTCTCGGATTTCGCACGTGTTATCCGAAATAATAAATGCGACAAAATTGTATTCGATGCATTTTATTTTCAGCAGTTTCGTGTTTCGCGTCTGCAATATTATATAAATGTATCCTCCGCGTCGCGATGCTTGATAAAAACTTACAGTATAGTCCTTGTACAAGTCATACAACAATCGGGATATCAATAGCTACCTCTGTATAAAGATGCCGTTATTTCGAATAATTTCCGAACGGAAATTGCATTTTTAACAAAGTTACGACGATCTCTGGGAAAATGTCAAAAATAATTCGAATCTGAGAGTCCAAACATATCTTCCAATTTACTAGAGTACACAGAAGAGAAATTACTCGTAAAAATATTAACACGAAACATTTTAACGCGATTTTTTAAATATAAATAACTCAAACAGATAAACGCAGCGTTTGCACGAGTAACGATTGACAAATAGACGGTAAACAAGAAAGCAAATATATCAAGCGCAACTTTTCAGACCGCCGGATTTCCCCACGCAATAAAGATGTTAATGGCGCCGACAAGTATACGCGCGTAAATAATTCGTGAAGAAGAAATGGTGCCGTGTAATAAGTAACGATGGGTGTGGACGCGAGTAAGAAACAGACGGAAATGAAAAAAAAAAAAAGCAAACGCGTATAAGGCAGAGTAAAAAAAAAGGAAGAAAAAGAAAAAAGGGAAAAATCCCGCTCCACGCGAACGGAATGACCGCGCGCGGATGAAATATGTTCGTTCGAGTGCAGCAACGTGCAATGCAACCGCAACTTCGGTGCACCGCATTTTCCACAGGTCGAGTTTTGTGCGTACCGTGCGAGAGAGGAAGAGAGAAAAAGAGAGAGAAAGAGTGAGAGGGGGGTAAAGAGAGCGCGCGCGCGCGCGCGTTCAAGGATATTTACGATCTGCGGCTTGTGCGGGCGTATCGGTTTGCACACGACGGTCGATGCTGGCGTATCGGATTCGCGCTTAGAATAACGGACGGACTAGTTTCGTATTCGAGTGATTTCACGCTCGAGAATTCTATCCATAGAGCGTGTCAAGGACAAACTTAAAACATGTTTTATATACGAAGAAAGAGAGGAAGAAATTTAGAGAGATATAATATTATCCTTATTACTAAACGAATTAATATATACCCGTATTCATAGTCCGTCCTTGAGGAATAAGGATTCCTTGTTCCTCGTTCCACGTTTCATAAACTTTCCTTGACCGAACAAGGAATCTTATTGGCTCCCTTATCTCAAGGAAGGTCACGAGCTTCCTTGAGGAGTGGATGCGACCTTTTTAGCAGACGATACGCAGAATATAACCAAATATAACCTCCAAAAGTTAGTTTCGTTACATTTCAATCTGTGGTTTTGTGGTTATTTGTTGTCGCGCTCTCAAACTGAAAGTGTATAAAGGAAAAAGGGATAATGGACAATGAATTTTTAAATGATTCTGACGATGGATTTGAAGACGAAAATCCAGAGAATCGGATTCTGTGGCGGATTCCGAAAAGATACATTCGCGATTGGGAAAATCCCGTGGAATTTTTTGAAGATACGAAAAAGTTTTCATATGTATTATATGAAATTAGTCGCAGGCAGCATAAAACGGTGCTGCCTCCAGTCGGTCGCTAAAAATCCCTTAAATATTCCTTCCTTCTGAAAGGGAGACTCGAGGTCCGTCTATGAAACAAGGTGGCCTTGCAGATTCAAGGAATCCTTCATGGAGGCTTCCTCCGTCCTTAAAATAAGGAAGGACTATGAATACGGGTATTAATGAAGTAAGGAACAAGGGTAATATTTAATACGCTCTTAGTAGCGCTCTTATATTATCCGATATTCATCGCACCGGGTGCTCAAGAGGGGCGGACGGGCGATTTTAATTAACATCGATCGCCGCATCGAGACTCGTATTGTAGAGGGGAACAGGGATGACTGCTGCTGCCGCACAAACTCGAATTATCCCGGAATATCTACCGGCCAAACGAAGAAACGGAAATAAATGGAATACGACAAAGGATGGTCTAGGAGCTAGGGGTTCTCCTTCGAGAAATGGAGGATGCCGGCAATTATAGAGACTGCTTCGTCTGCGGGAAACGTCTTAACGTTTTCTCGGGTAATTGCGTCGTATCACCCCTACGGAAAAATAAAGAATAACAGCACCGAGTAGCTGGAGAAATAGAGCAAGAGTTGAGGGTGGCAGAAGAGGGTGAGGTGAAACGAGAAAATCGTGAAGAAAAAGAAATAACTGAAAACAAAAGAGTAGATGCGAAGGACAAAATGGCAAGAGGTTCGAAGGCTGCAAATCGTCGGTCGTCTTCTCAAAAGGAATTGTTTTCCGTCAGTCAAAGACCAGAACGTATCCTCCATCCCCGCTGGTCCGTTTCTATCTATCTTCTGCGATTTGCTCGCGAGAATTATGAAAGTTCCTCCCATTGTGTCCTTTCCATACAAATCTATTTACTTACTTCATGTATACGTAGGATATTTTATAGGTTTACCAAAGATTTTTTTATCTTCTTTCTTTTCATTGATTGGCTAGAAATTAATTTTTTCTTAATAAACATTTGGCCCTTGCCATAATTTGCAAATTATATTTTTTTTTAAATGCATTCAAATTAAACATATACAAAGCTAAATAAATTCGTTTCACCAAAATAAATATATATGTATAGCTAAAAAAATATATGAAAATTTTAAGCGCGAATAAAATTTTGCACATACCATATATTATTATACAAAAATTTCATATAATAATATAATATGTAAATAATATGCAAAATTCTGTTACAAATATCTAAAAAAACTTTTTTTAATATGAACGAAAGATTATATTTTATATATTAAAATTCCACAAAGAAAAAATCAAATGTAATATATTCGTGTTTTCCACGAGATAATGATATAATTCTGTCCGAGTATAAATATTGAGTATAAATTGCTTAATGAAAGATTAATTTCTATTAAAGAACAATTTAACATAAAAGTATATTTTTTATAGATATCTATTTGATTTTTGACGTATACTAAATATTCAAATATATCTTTAAAGCATGTCGAGATACCTCACTTCAAAAGTCCATGCTTTTTCAGGCACGGTAATATCGACTGTATTAAGGAAATAAATCTGAGTTTCTGTTGTCCTACGTGTTGCTTGCTCGTGAATGCCTTTCTCATCCCCAGGTGGTACGCCATGCATTCAAATAAGCTGCAAACAGGATATCGAGAGTATCGCAAGTGAAGCGGAGAACGGGGACGAAGGACGATGGGGTCTGGTGGATGAAATAAAAACAAATGCGAAGGATATACGAGCGATACAACGGAAGAACGATACGGTAGTTGTAAAGGTGAAAGGGACGACGATAAAAAGAAGATAATCGAGATAAAGATAGCGGACTGACAAGATGAAACTGCGCGAGGGAAAATTAAGGGCAACAAACGGATCTAAAACGCGAGATGGTCGCTTGTAACTTCGAAAAATTGAGGAAAACACAGATATGAGCGTGGAACGCACACGAGTTCGTTGATGGAACATGTGAAATGTGAGAGAGAATGGGAACGAGAGAGAGAGAGAGAGAAAAAAAAGAGTTAGAATTATGAGTGCGCTCGAGAAAGCGCGGTAATGTAGAGAGCTACAGTGGAGGAATAAAAATGGAACAAGAATAAACGACTGGCTAAATAAGGGGGAAATATTATGGCAGTGGTAGGAGAGCAATAGATAAAGGTGAACGCGACGAATAAGAGAAAATCGTACTAACCAGAAAATATACGAAACACGTCATGGAAAGAGGAGAGTTTGCTCAAGAAAAAGTCTGAACTATGAGAAAGGCGAGGTATCTCCAAGTGAATTTGCTACAGACGCCCCGGCAGGTATTCCTTCGAGAATTCGAAAAGATATGTAACATCATCGTCAAGAAAGAGATCTTGATAAGACAATGTCATATTAAAGAACAAAGAATATCAAACATGTTCAATATAAGAAGACCAAAAATATTTGCTCAAAAGGAATGCTACAAATAATTCTCTTCATCTTTAAAATATTTTGAAAGAGAGAGAGAGAGAGAGAGAGAGAGAATTTTTATATTATTATATTAATTATATAATAATTATAACATTCTCAATTATAATACATATCGATATTTTCGTTCAAAAAATTACATATAAAATAATCATATTTAATAATATTTGCTTTGGTACTAGATCTCATTAAACTTCAATATTCAATAGCCTCTATTATCGAGTCATTAATTATTATGATGCAATTCGTATGCAATTCGTAACGGGCTTATTAACATTCGATCGTCGCTACATTAGTCCCGTAATACGTGTAGTTTCTCTTTGAAGCCTCGGATTACTTGTGGTACGCGCGCACCTTTTTGGCCATTTATGTCGCATGAATGGACGAGTAAGCGATTTAATTTCGCTCGAGGTGATTTCCACGGTAACAGCTTTACTCGATAACGTAGAATTTCCCGTTTCTCTCTCTCCATTGTATCGAAAAGGGAGAGAATAATCTAGAGAGAAAGAAAGACGCGTAGGCGGCACGTGAAGCGATGTCGGTATTAAAACACAAGTAGAAACGAGATAAGGGTTGATGAAGTCCCGGCGAGAATGTAATTGCGCCCGGTATGGACCGCGGCGCGGGCCCGCTTTAAGCCCCGATGTCTTTTAATGTAATTTTGTTTGCGATTCCCAGAGGCGAACGTGGATGAGGACAAATTAAGTTAGGGGTAGCACTACGGATTGCGGCATTTCACTCGTAATTCTTTTCTTCCCGTGCTTACGGCGTAAATTAGTCCCTCTCCGCTTTTGCGTCACCTGACAAACCTTCGGCAGAATCTACTTTTTTCGAATTCGAAGCGTAATTACGCACTTGATGCGCGTTGCAATTTACAAAATTTTGTCTTAATATCTCTCATTTATCATTTTATTTATTTAACTAGAATTAAATTATTTTCCTATTCCACATCCCTTCCTCTCTCCTCTAAGAATTTGCTGGAGTAACGGTCGGTTATTTAATCTCTTAAATCGCTTTGAGCATTATGCGACTATGATCAAATGAACGGCCCTTTGCCTATATTAGTTTTTGTTTATTTACTGCTATGCGGCATGCTGTAGACGACCTCATAATCAAATTTCTGCCACAGACTGGATATAAAGCTATAAAGCCCGACTGTTAACCGTAAGAAAATGTAAAAATGTTTATTATTATTATTATCATTTAAATGGGATTCTATAAGAGATTCAGAATATGTAATCTGATTTGTTGGTTTTATTTGACTTATCTAAAGCTTCAATAAAAATCAATGCTAAGAGGCCGTTGTAAATTTTCTATTTATTTCTATTTAATAAGCAAACATATTCTGCTCAACTGTAATGTGTAAACTGTTAACCGAAAAAACTTTAAATGATCAATGTGTATAAATGATCAATGTAAATAAATGTGATGTTTTTAAAATAATTTCAAAAAAGATTTGTATTAATATATATTATTATTATTATTATTATTATTATTATTATTATTTCCTGTGTTTAATCTATCTATAATTTATGTAGCTCCCTCTCACAATATAAATAAAACGAAAGATTTAATAAATTCTTAAAATTACATACAAGAAATAAATTGTATCTCCTTCGAATTAATTATGGCCATTTGCTTTAATTAAACTCGTTCACGTAACGTGCATTAATTACGATATCTCAATATAAAGATATATTTTACCATTATTTAAAGACATTAGAAATTGCGCGCGACCAATCTCGTAAGCGTCATAATTTCATAATAATGTTCCACATCGATAAGGGGCCACACCGCAGTTTCATTAAAGACGCAATCCATTATATCGCAGCGGTAATATGGAAATGAGCCGCAATGTTCTGCAAGATGGAGTTGGACGAGAAACACGAGGAAGAAAAAACGGGCGGGTGAGAGTGAGCGAAACGGAAAAAAAAGCATTGAATTGGACTGAAGATCGGTACTGTAATACCGGATAGGAAAATAAAAGAGAGATGAAATGCCGGCTGTAGCCTTGCAATAATGCTTTCAGCCGATCCACTCCATCCACGCCATTCATCTGTATCTCCCTCATCAACTACCTGGCCGGAGTTATTTGCCTCGTAGATCTCAATCTCCATTTGTCGTTGTGTTTCATTCCGCTGTACTATCGCGCTTTAAAGCTCGTAAAACATATTCGTGAGTCATCGTGTGTGATCTCAACAATCGCCACCTACAGAAGTCTATGCAAGCAGAATAATATGCGTATCCTCATCGATATCGCGCTTGGAATTAGAAGGATTAAGCTGACTCATTTAAATTTTTGCAGGCGACATAATCGATTAAAGAAAAGATCAAGTAAATTCTTTTTCTTCCCCTCTCTCTCCATCGCAGTAATATTTCTAGTATACCAGGTATATAAATATGAAACCGGAATTTTTGTATAGAAAATACACGTTTATTGTATGAAAATGATAAAAAATATTTTATTCAAAGTATTGCCCATTGCTAGCTATACATTTTTCCCATCTCTCTGACAATTTGTGGATGCCACGCCAAAAAAACTGTTGCTCCTTTGAGGCAAACCAGTCATCGAGCCATTTTCGTACATTTTCGTAAGAAGTGAAGCGCTGCTCGGCAAGTGCGTGTCCCATCGATGCAAATAAGTAGTAATCGGATGGAGCCAAGTCTGGTGAGTAAGCCGCATGCGAAAGTATTTCCCAACTAAACGCCTCAATCGTTTCCTTGACCGGTTTTGCTGTGTGCGATGGTGCATTATCATGAAGCAAAATCACTTCGTGTTGCCTTTTTTTGATATTCTGGTCGTTTTTCACGCAAAGCTTGATTCAAATCGATCATTTGTTGTCGGTAGCGTTCAGTATTAACGGTTTCGCCAGGTTTTAGCAGCTCATAATAGATCACACTCTTCTTCGTTTCTCACGTCAAAATCGCCACTTTTGAATTTTTTAAACCACTCAAAGCACTGTGATTTACCAAGAGTATGCTCACCGTAAGCTTCGACAAGCATTCGATGCGATTCTGCAGCAGTTTTCTTCAAATGGTAACAGAAAATCAATGCTGTCCGCAAATCGTAGTCTCCAGGCACAAAATTCGACATGTTCAACGCTATTAAAAACTATGCTATTGTATGAAACTTGTATTGTTGTGAGTTGAAAATCTTTATCAGATGTCAAAACAAAAAAATGGCGCCAATGACGCGATTTGACGGTAACTGCATTGACAGCTAGGACCATCTATGGGCAAATTCCGGTTTCATATTTATATACCTGGTATTTCGAGAGAAAAGCGGAAATGTCTGTAATATATAGGATAGATAAAGATGAAAAGATATGACGAAAAAAAAAAAAAAATTAAAGATGGCGATGGAGAGAAAATTTTATGCGGGAACGATTAAGTGACCTGGAAAGCGATCGTGTGCAAAGCCGAAGCGTGCAAAATTATTCAGCGTCGAGAAATTACAGGTCAAAATAAAACGTTTGTCGCTTTTGACTTCTAATTTTGCGCAAAACAATTTCCAGACGAGTGATCGGATTGTTGGACAAAATTGTCGTTTTGTGTAATGACGAAAATTTAATTGTCCTGCTAGAAACGCAATTTCGCGGTACATTGTCAATATATTCATGTATAAATTAGGGAACTACATCGATTCAATCAAATTCACGTCATTCGCATTTTATGAAAAGTTTCCTTTAGCATGAATTTGCAATGGAAAATACTTCACCGAGTACTTTTCGAATGGTAATAAATGAATAAATGAATGCTGCATATATATATATACAATATAATAGAATGTCGCCATAAAATAAAATCGACCAAATCAGCGATAATTTGATTGAATAATTAAACGTGTAATAATACGCCGATGACGAATACTTCTTGCATATATTACATAAGCTCTACACAATATATATTTTAAACTTTTATATATAAAATTTGATTAACGGAACATCATTAACTGAGAGCAAACAATCGTGCGTTCGCATGACAGATTCTTATTACTAAGACAAATAGAAATCCCAGAGGCAATTAAGGCTAGGGTATAATTATGCTGGTAAATACGATCGTAAATAAGAGATGTTGCTGTTTGTTGAAATTTAAAGGACGTTTGAATGTCTGTTACTATTCCCGTAACTATGTTGATTTCGATGTACGTTTCGTTGAACTTTGCAATTACACAGCTTCTCAGAATTTCAAAGTTGGATAGATTGTTGAAAGATGCCCCCGAAATATTATATTTCTAGCCTCGTATACAAAGGAAATCAGTAACTGCTACAACTTCTTCCATTTATGATTTCCTAATTATAACAGCATATCAAAGAAGAGCGTCGAGAGATCTTCAGCGCGCTTTAGCATTACCTTTAGCAGCGCTTGGAATTAAATTTTAACCAATATATTTGATCGAGGATAACGTGCTGCTATTTAAAAATTTCGGAAATATGTATTCTTCGCGCATCTAATAGTTCATATAAAGGCACACACACAGAAAAAAATTAGATCAATAGCGTACAAAAATAATAGCATAATAAATTTTATAAATGAATTATTTCTTACCAATTATTTATATTAAATAATTAAAATAACAATAAAACATGTACATCTCATACCAATCAATATTACTATTAAGAAATATTTAGTATAAATCATCCTAAGTCGAGTTATGTTACTGAATAATTCGCTACAAAAACACGAAATAAGCGCTACAATTAATGCACGATTAAAATTAGCTATACGAACGTAGATGCTTCTATTTAGATGAAAACTTCGTGCAATGATGCGATGTTTACATTCAAAATAATTACTTCTGACATATTTCTAACATATTTCCCCGTTAATTAGCTCCGGATGAAATATACCTAGAAACATTGCATTTACAATCATATTTATGCTAACGAATACATTTTCATCGGCAGATGAAACAGATGATACAGTGATTATTCTACTGACGTTTAATTAAGACTTCTTAAAAACTCATATTGTCCGTTTGCTATGATGAATGTGATTAATAATGAAAAATAGGATAATATTTCAAATTCCAATCATTGTATTTCACGCGTATCATCGTAAAGAGTTCAATAAACTATTAATATATATATTATGTACATGTAATATAAACATAAAAATAAAATGTTTAAAGATTTCACGATGTCCTTCGCGATGATAAATCTTTACGCGAAGAATCCTTTGGATTTTACGATCCGCACTGTAACTATTAACAAAATTTATATCCTGCGTAAAATAACAGCAAAGATTTGCGGATGAATCTAAAAGAGATAGCTTTTAAAGACTTCCATAAACGCCGGTAATCGCTTCCTAATCGCGATCTCGATGAAGAAAATCCCGGGCGCTCAGGACTAATTATCTCCCGTAATTAGAGAGCCTTTGACAACGGATAATCGAGAGGAGAGAGGGGAAGAGTGAAAAGTTTCCCGTAATAATTTCTTTTCTTGCTGTTCGCTTTATCTCAGCATCCCGCATCCATCTATTCTGCCGTCGTTTCGCTATCGCGAAACTCGTGAGAGCAGAGATTGGAAAGTTCTTTCAAATAAAATTACAGAAATTAAATATGCTTGCACTTTCATTCGTTTCACGAATTAATTACTCTATTGTGAAAAATTCGTATAAAATTATCGAAAAATAAACTTATGCTCATATATAGATAAGTTTAATTATACAGCCAGATATAATTTGATTTGTGTATGCGCGTGTGTTTGTCCAAGGATATTTATATCGCAATCGCATAAATGATAAATACATTATTGAAACAAATAATATCATTATTTGCTTTTAATATTCATTTTATCCGATATATCACAAATTAATAAAGAGTAACTTTGTTTCTTTTAATTGATCCCAGAAAATTTCGCGGCAAGCTTTTCATTTTCAGCTATCTACAGATATTTCCAAGGCAATTAAGATATATAATCTCAATATTTGTACAATGATTCAAAAAAAAAAAAAATCAATTACGTATTAACGAAGAAATCTGTTGCTAAAACTAATTGTAAAATCAAGAGATCTTATACAGCTTACGATGCGAGAAGAACTGGCATTGTCTTTTTCGTTTCTGGACTTTTGAGAAAGTGAGAGAATGGTCGGCGAAAAAGCTGAGAGAGTTTCCGCAAGAGAATCGCAAGTTATCACCCGGATCGTGTACGAAATTCTCCATCACTTGCACATACCTCGACGACGCGCTCGATGAGTGGAAATTCGCTGCGACCCGAAGTGAGGAGACAAAGCGATGCTCCGGGATGATAATTAATGTTTAACAAGTTCTCCCTCAACCCCCGACCGCGGAAAGGAGATAGTGTCCGTGGTGGCAACACGCCAACAGTCTTTGTCGTCCTCTCCGCGTCGACAGAAGAAAAGTGAATTTCCACGTATTTCACGCCATTAGTCGCTTCGCAGTTTTTCCTATCTCCGTTCGACGATACCAAAACGAATTTTATCCCGTTCCTCTACATTGGTGGGTTTCCTCCAACGGATTGATTTCCTGCTCGTTTCCTCACGATTTAGATATTGCGATATTTTCATTTCTAACCATAAACTACGTGCATTCATATATCATATTACTGTAAAAATATTAAACGTATGTATAATAAAATATATTTAAATATGAATATTTTCTCAACTATTCATAAACTTGTCACGTACAGAAGAAATAAATGTATGAATCGCACACTTGAAACATAAAACTTTGAAAATTGCAGTTTCTCAACGTAACAATATTTTTTAACTGGACGTTATTTTATCTCTAAAAAAAAATACATCGATAAAGAATATGCTAATC
Organism: Polyergus mexicanus; assembly: GCF_030449975.1. NCBI lineage: Eukaryota > Metazoa > Arthropoda > Insecta > Hymenoptera > Formicidae > Polyergus > Polyergus mexicanus. The sequence goes on from NW_027223331.1 coordinate 8,255,657, forward strand.
TTCGATCAAACTCATACGTTATGTGATCAATTACGTCCATTGACATAATAATTGTGCAAAAGTATCGGGAAATGTGATTGAATGCAACAGTTGAATCCATCAAACACAGTGTTTTTTGTTTTTGCGGAAAATATCTAGCTTTCTCTTTAGCCGTTTTTTTTTTTATGTCTTCCTCAATAATACTTTCTATCAAAATATTTGTCTCGTAAGATTAAATTCTAATAGAATTTAAATTATCACATTGCGGATTATTTGACAGAAATGTTAATTAAATTTTGTAGATGTAAAAAGAAAGATTGTGAAAGACAAACTATTAAATAATAATGTAATATATCGATTAAGATGTTTAAAATAAAGTAGCAATTAATAAATAAAATATTGTTATACTTTTACACTAATGTTGATGTTTGGACATGTGTATGTGTGTAAAAAAAAAAAAAAAAAAAAAAGATACGCAAAATCAAAGATTTTGCGACGCATTCAAATGTGTGACATTTATATGCTTCTATCAAGAATATACAAGATTCTCTCGGAAATAATTTTATAAAATTAACCTTTATCGTCAAAATATCCAAACTGTTAAAAATATACGCAGGCCATCATACGGTTCATTCACTTCTCAAAAAATAGACGACCATAAGTAAATCCCCTCAGGATATTCTTTATCCTTTTTCTTTTTCTTTCAGTTGAAATACTCGCGGCTTTGTCCCTGTAGCTAAGATATTATCCGAGCCATTTCTAAAAGATTTTCTCCGTTATCATGCAAATGGATTTCCGCTTAGTTACATAAATATTTGCTAAAGACTAATGAGATATACTTTTGTTGAGAGCTCTAACATACGAACATTACAAGCGCGCAAGATATACTAAAGATATATAAATAGAAATGTTTATATACATCGTGAAGTATGGAAATTCGCCAAATAAAATTTAAGAGAAATTGTATGTTTAGCAAGAAAAAAAAAAAAAATTATGACTGACATGTTCAGCAAACAATAAAAAAATTATCTGCTCTATTAAGAATCATGTATTATAATGATAATAATATTTCATAAGAATTATGTCACTCGAAATAAAAGTCCCTGTATCATTCAACCAGTCCAGAACGTAATATCGTCTATTGATTCCAGATGTGATCTCCATGCGATCTCCGTGCGATCGCTTTCTAGCGTTTCATTTCTCTCTAACAATTTGAAATAATTGAAAAATTGGATTGGAAACGCCTCGTAAATGCACGTGTGCGACCCGATAGCAGGTTAATCTACAAGAAATGTATCACGTAACTATCTCTTAATACTAGAAGCAGGTCGATGTCGTCGGCTCTTTTTACCTTCTCTCATAGTCCGCCCTATATATTGATTTACGTATTACTTTTGTAAGCGAAGTCAGAGGAACAGAAAGGGATGTAAATACGTACGTACTAGAGGTAGGGAGGATGTAAATATGTACGGACGTTTTGAAACGTTGGTGGCTCCCACGAGACGAGACCTGAATGGTCGAACGAGCGCGCTTCCGCTTTCAGCACATGAAAATGGTGCCCGGGGCGACCGCCATTAGCCAGAGAAAGGAGGTATTAAACTCGGCTTGTTGCTTAACGACGGCGACGAGCAAGACGGAACCGATAATCGTCCCCATGGCATGGGAAAAGCAAATGAGTTTTTTTTTTTTTTTTTTTTTTTTTTTTTTTTTTTTTTTTTTAAGGATTTTGACGCGTTAATTATTTCAATCCCGTACCATCATCGTTCCTTGGCCTTCAATATTCAAACTCATCGATTTTTCGCGTAATTGAAATTCTAAAGCGCAATTTATGAAATTAATTGAATAAAAAACAAAAATTATTTGTACAACATGTCTCTAATATGTAACATACTTTGCATTTCTTTTAAAAAATTAGTTTTTTGCACTACAACATACATTTATAAATATATCATTCCAGATTTTTATATTAAAGAATTATAATTTATTTACCAAAACAAATGACATAAAAAGAATAATCAAACCAATAGAATATCTTCGAGAAACTGCGTATTATAGAAATGTCATAGCACTATTGCAAATCTCCGTGTGAACTGCATATTTTATGAATACATTTTCTCTTTAATCTTTTATATTGCACGTTCTGTTGTCCCCCCCCCCTCCCCCGTCCTCCCCCCCCGTAACATCATACATCAACAAATATCAATATAATACTATTTCCTGAATGTTTGATCGATAATACCACTCTTCCTAAATTCTTCGATACTTCAAACATATTTAATACATTTATAATTTTCATATCTAATGTTATAGAAAATGCAATCTCTTTTCTCCGATATTATTATTGCGCTAAAAATTGTAGCATGTTGAATAAAAAATGTCTGTAAACGCGCAAACCCCTATCGGTTTCAACGTAAAAAGATAAATTTTTCCACACACATGTGTTCCTTTTGTTCGGTCGGCAAAAGTTAAAATTCAAAATAAAATTCAAGACATCACGGACGTTCGGATGCCTCGGGGAATCCTTCGTCAGTTACGTTATCTCAATCTGTCCAGGATGAAAGGCGCATATCGTTGAAAACGATATCGCAGCTCTCTATGTGCACAGTTCCTACACACGAAGATTCCATCTGTCCTCGTAAATTCAGTGCCCGGCGAATAACGCGAATTTACCATTCAGACATCGTAGATTGACCAACGCGTATATCACTCGGACAATTTTTATATTCTCTTATAATATTAAAGTATGTCGAGCATAAATGTTGAAGATAATGTTCCGCGATTATAATAAATGTCATTGCATTACGATAAATTAAAATTTTCCATCGTATACTTCACGTAAATATTTTACGGATCTCTCATCTAAAATATCGAGATTAATCATTGCTGATATAATTCTGTACGTTTGTATAAAAAAAAAAAAAATACAAATCTACCAATATGATTTCTTGCCAATTTTCCTTCCTCTATCTATTTTATATTTATGAATATGTGGAGAATCTCGATATTGCTGCTTGATCAAATATATACACCTCTATTTTGAATGATCCAATTTATGAATTCGGGAATATATTGACTATTAAAATTTATTAAGATTACCCTAGAGGTGAGAATGTATAGGTACAATATTACTATAGCAGTGCAATTTTCTCGTTTAACGTATATCAAGGCCGGGCAATATCTTAGCATTATAACAGAACTGCAAATGCATTCGAGATCCTTGCTTATCGTTACATTATCGATAAAATATGAATATACTTGACTATATTATTATACAATTACCTGAGATATCGAACGATTCAAACGATTAGTATATACGAATCATATCTTTTTTATATATTTAATATCTTAACAATAAATCTGAAACTTAATACAAGGATATCTCTGAAAGTACACACAATAAGAATATATTTTTTATAAAATATATAAGTCATATATCAAAGCTCTCTTATCGAGATTACTGTTAATAGTTGCATGCATTCGATGTATCGAAGAGCGAAGCAAATGCAGTATATCATAAAATATTAAATGCCAAACGGATAAACAATAGTACGTAGCTATTTTAATAATGTACTCAATATTATCCGATAGCTATTACGGAATACATACCGTGATTCATCTTTCAAAACCTGATTAATCCTTTTATGTATTTGAAAGCGCGATTTAGATTAATTATATAACAAACTAATCTCTCTGATATACAAAAATAATCCTTTCGTCGCTGCACTTCAATATTTATAACCATCATCTTTCATACAATATTCCTTTTTGTCTGCAGATTCTTTCATTAAGCGTAACATCAAAGCACTTTCCATGGCAGTTCTATACAAATAGTTGTCAATTAAAGCAAGTCTGTTTATCTCGAGATCAAAAGGGCCAGCCACAAACGTTTGTAAAAAGTTTTCGATGTTTACTTCTCTTCCCTCCATAAAAACACAGTATTCTAAAAAGGATATTTTTAATAAACTGACACACACACACACACACACACACACACACAGAGAGAGAGTTCGCGCGATTACAAAATTAAGAAAATTGACAAGGCGCGCATAATCATTAATAAGATCCGTAGCCAATTAACAATTCTAGACTTCCAGAGACTTCAATAGGAAGAAACTCTCTTTTCACGATCTATTCGCTGTAGAGTCGCATTAAATCGATAAGTTACGCTCATCCGCGGCATCGATTCGTTTTCTCGAATTCCTCTTTTCAATTTCTCGCTGAATCGCCTGGGAAATTCATCTCGTTCCAGAAAACTCTTTTATTGTACGGAGCGTAAACTGGTCGGTAAATGAACGCTAGAAGCGGAATAATTCTACAAGTTATACGTAAAAATCGCTAAAAATAAAATTTCCATACGTACCGATCTTTCTGCGAAATCTTTCCACGAACGTAAAAACTTAAGTTTCGCGCGTTCTGTTGAATTATGAGAGAAGAAAATAGAATATAGTATTAAAATATTTAAAGAGATAATAAATTTTTTTTAAATATTATATCCGAGATCGATAGCGTCAAAAGGAAAGATGACGTTAGCCGGCAACAAATCGCTTAATCCAAGATTTCACCGTGCAATTTTCGAGCAAAAACCAGAAAGCGGATTCGTACGACCAAGCCGAAAATATTCCCGGTGACCTTTAAACAAGCCGTGCACAAGACAACGTCATGGAACATTTCACACGGATTGTGCCGTATATTTACGAGCAGCGGGTATGGTAATGACCGTTTCTCTCTCTTTCTGTCTCTTTGCCATTTTCGCACGTGTCCGTATATGTTGTATTAGATGATTGCATAAGTTCGTGCCCAATTTTCATAGATGGCATTAAGTTACTGCATGGCGGAGTTCTATTGTTTTCGTGTGGTAATTGTTGCTTACACCGAATAGATGACGTTGTCTTATGTCAATTTAGCGTCAGATATTGTTCAGATAAGTCCATTTGTGCATAAGAGAAATCATTAAAAATGGAGAACGAAAAGGTGCATTTGCGGCATGTAATGCTATATGAATTTCGGAAAGGCGTGAGTGTTGGGATTGCACAAAAAAATATTCAAAGCGTTTATTTGGACCGCGCTCCTGCTCTCCGAACAGTCAAAAAGTGGTTTGGCAGATTTCGAAATGGTGATTTCAACATGGAGGATCAACCCCGCTCTGGACGGCCTTCTGGCATCGATGATGACATTGTGCATGCCTTAGTGGAAAGAAACCCAAGGATTACAACTGAGGATATTGCTGAGAGGCTGAACATCGATAATTCAACCGCTTTTCGTCATTTAAAAAAGCTTGGATACATTTCCAAGCTTGATACGTGGGTGCCGCGTCTCCTGACTGAAAGGAATAAGCTCCAGGAAAACTGCAGGAGTTGCAATGGGAAATTCTGCAGCACTCGCCATATTCTCCAGATATTGCGCCTTCAGATTTTTATCTGTTCCGGTCTTTGCAGAATAGTTTAAATGGCAAGAATCTCAATTCCAAGGAAGCTGTCGAAAACCACCTTACAAACTTTTTTCTAGAAAAACCAAGTTCGTTCTTCAAAAATGGAATCAACAAGCTTATAGATTGTTGGAAAACCATTGTAGAAAAGAATGGAGACTATATAATTGATTAATAAAAGTGTTATCTCTAAAATATAATCTATTGAAGTTTATATTTAAATCGGACACGAACTTATGCAATCACCCAATATATTGCATCATGAATATCGGACATTTTTACACTTTAATGCGCTTAACAGGATTTAGCGCGACTATCAATAATTCTTTCGTTTAAAGAATTATCGAGAAGTAAGTCCACAGATAGCGGAAGCAGAAACAAGAAAGATAAATGCAACTAATTAGGATTATATATTAATTATGATAGTAACAATAGATAAATCTATCTCCCGTTTTAAGCTATTATTTCGTTAAAATTAAAAACTATTGTCGAAAAGTGCTCTTTATACTGGATTTTATTTCGAATTAAAGTTGACGAAAAAAGTCAAACGCACGTTTACGCGAGAAAAGAAAGAAAGGGACACCGGATAGCCCAGCTCGGATATGTCGGCAATCTGGAAAGAAATGAGATCTCTCCCTCTATTTCTCGCTATTTCGCACTGCTACAGTAATTTCACCCCCTGAATTATTAACAAGATTCGAAAATCTCTGTCAAAAATGTCTATCGTAAAAAATTCAACATGTGCTTTATATATTATTACTTCTTTTATTTCATTTCGACGTTTAATATTCATGTCTTGACTTCAAATCATGTCTCGTCAGATACGCCATAATAAATTTCATATAAGGTTTCTTCCCGTACCGATAGTACACATGCCGCGAAACAGGATGTATGTGTTTCGTATTTACTTTCGACAAACTTCCTGTCATTAAGCTGAGCTTACCCAGTTCCTGTAAACACGAATTCTACATACTCGTCGTAGCAGCTTTACGCCAAACTACGAGATTATAATCTGACGAGCAACATCACGAAGGAAATAGCTGTGAAAGAAGAAGAGAGCGATAACATTCGACCCATTATGTAAAGCGATGTGTCTTACAACACATCGTAAAACACGCGTAACAAAGAAACTGCCGAACACAATAGAGAAAGTCAAAAACGATCTACGAGATATTACGATAAGATCGGCGGCAATTTTCCTTTGATCCGATTAACAGAACGTTGAGCTACATCGCACATATTCGCATTACATGGGATTTAATCGATCGCAGGATTTTTCGCAATCGCGCCGTGAAAATCGGTGAAAGACACACGCACAAAGTCGGAGAAAAATCTCGCACGTCGGGCGATAACGATATTTCCCGCTTATCATCTTCTCCTTTTCCTTCGATATACGAAGAATGTACACGCATAAGAAATATCCGGATCACACGATTTTACCATCTCCCTCTTCTGGCACTGTTAGAATATTTTCTGCGATCGAAATCCCCCTCCATACACGCAACGAAATGTGGAAATAGCTCGCATAAGAAAGTACAGAAATGCAAGTGTAAAACGCGAAGAATCTTTTTCACCTCAATCAATAGAAAAAGAAAGAGAGAAGAATATTGAATTTCGTACAACTAAAATAACTTTTGCGAGCACCAACTCGATAAGTTATAGTAATCGACAAATATATAGCATTTCCGATCTCCTTACCGCGAATCGGATTTGTAAGGCCTGAACCATCATCGCTTACTGCTAAGCGGCTCTATGGGGAGGATCTAATTTGCATTATTGACACAAAATCCTGTCACGGCGCGGATGGGGATACCACACGTCTGAGAATGTAACCGGCGGCGCTGAAGCCACCCGGCTCTCTCGGAGTCGCTTATCCCTCGAAATCCCGCGGGAATCCGCATAAAGGCAGAGAAGCTGTCGCTATCGCATCACGTAGGAAAAAGGACACACGGAGAAAATGTCCGCCAAAGGACGACATGTTCTCCTTTGATGCGAACGCAGTGTATCACCGGCGACGATCCAAGAGGAGGCAACGACCGCCCGTGGAGTAGGCGACCTGATAATCGGGTCGTTGCGGAATTGATATACACGCGCGCGGATCATAAATCACGGATTTGATTCACGGCCAAGATTCCAGCGGATAAAGGAGAAGCACACGGCTGTTTGAGTGCGGCGATAAATTCGACGGTTACATCGCATATGAATACCCACTTTTCTGTCTCTCTTTTTCCATGACTTTCTTCTCTCTCTCTCTCTCTCTCTCTGGATTTCTCCAGAATCCTCTCATTTCCCATGGCTAAGGAACAGATCGAAGATGCCGGTCTTTTATGGCCGATCGAATAACAGTCCGCCTCGCCGCGTTTTATATTCTATTATTCCCCGGAGAGCGAAGTGGGGCAAGTACGCCGATTAATTTGACAGTTTGCGCACGCAGACACATCATGTATGTGAAATAATGCGTTTTCACACGAGAGAAATTAATTGTAGATTTTAAATTGCGGCAATCCCTTATCAACGAATTAATTTGATGGAGTTATTTGGTATTTTATTTAAACATATATTATATCTCTCATTTTTAAAAATATATTTATGTTTAAATATATTTAAATGTTATATTATAAATGTATCAAAAATATTATATTTATAGATGCACAAGGTAGAGAGTAAAGAGCAGAAGAAGAAAAAAAGATTCTTTTCTGGTTTGTCACATTTTATTTTGTAAATAATATATGATATATGTACGGGGTATATATCAAAATATATTACACCGATATGTGTACTCCGTGTTTTGGTTTCGTACCGTGCAAAAATCATGCAGTTCCAGATAGCATCTCACATATATCGTCGCAAAAAAAAAAAAAACAAATACACGTTAATGCAAAAAAATAAAGTTTTGCAAATTCTGGTCGATAATTCTTCTATATAAAAACAAAAAAATGTCCTGACTAAATGAGAATTATCATCGATTGCATGTACGCCCATATATCCCCCTACGCCATATTCGTGAACTTCATGAGATATCCAAGTTTCTTGGCGGAAAATTTTTAAACTAGTGTTAACTCGCGTTTCTCGCAAATTTTTTATAAACTCCCATTAAAACGCAAAAACTCGCACGAGTGAGGTTTTAACCGTTTAATCATGCATCGTGCTTTTATGGAAATACATTAATAATATCTCAATAATACTCGTCGACGGGCTTACGTGATGCGTGCATTATTTGCTAATTTATCGATGACATTTTTTAAAACGTACATGCTGTTTTCATGTATAGCTATTAGTTCTTTCATTTACATGAATCATATATTATACGTTTATCACATCGTAAGAGGGGAAGGGCAAGTTGATGTAATAAATTTATTTGCTCGACGAAAACCCGATAATATTCGCGGTGATGTCACGTGGTAGCGGTCGCGAAAAAATGCCTCTAACGAATCTACTATGAATTTTGTCTGGTACGAACGACAGCAATTTTAGGGCTAGCTGTGTTGCTTCATACCCCGCGACCGAAACGAGAATAAATAATACAACGAAGTGCACGCACGGAGTGACGCGCCATCATGTTCGTCGTAATGTGTTCATGTTTTCAACGTGAAATATTATGAATGATAAGAGTATATTGTACGCGCGCCGCGGAAGAAGAACTCGAGATTTATGGCACTGAGATATATTCGCCTTTCATTTAAATAACATTTCTATTCTCGTATACACGTGCCCGCAGCAAAGAGTGTGTCTTCGCGTTAGCTTTCAACGTACTTTCTCGAGGTTTATCATTGTACAGAGACTTATTAATATCCCGGATATGGATACTTTCTCGCGTACATAAAATTTGATGTTATTAATGATTTAATGTTTCCACGCTTCGACGGGAGAATATTTAATTTTCAATTCTTAGAACAATATTTTTCACTCATTGAGAGAACGAATGCATTTGATGCGATAACGATATGCATGGCTGTTTAATGAACCGATACGGACAACATCTACTATCCTAAATATACGAGCAGACAGTGGCAGGCAAAGGTAAACGATCTTCTCAGCACATTACCATCTCTCCCATTCTATGTATAATTTACCAGCACATAAGGATAGGATATAGCGGTGATAAATCAGCTGTTATTTCGGAATATCTTCGAAACAAAATAAACCAAGTTTAGTCGAACAAAAAGAAAATGCATTTACGAAGAATAAGAAAAAGAAAAAGAGGAAAACCTCCTCCGCTATGTAACGCTAGCTAATTTGAATTCCACCTTGGCAGTAGCTATCAACTCTGCCGCCTCGCTTGTTCCTGAAGAGGAGAGTCGGGCTGCGATTAATTAGAAACTCGGCTACACCAATGGTCGTTGGGATGACAAAGTGCAGCGGAGTGCAAAGTACGCGACGTTGCATTTTCAATGTGTAGATCGAAGGGCGTGCATCAAATTCACCTTCGTGATTCCTTAAGTTCCGATATCCGCGCGCGACAGCATTCTTCTCACCATTTAATTTTAGAGATTATTCAAAGTCCCCCGATTACTTGATAATATTAATTCATTTTCTCTCCTACATATTTTTTTATCTAACTCTGACTTATTCTTCTTCCTTTTCTCATAAAAAAAATGAGTCGCCAATAACTAATTCTAAGACAAACGCAGATGATTTAATTAAAATAAACTATGCCATTCAAAGACTTTGTTTATCTACAGTCTGACTATATGTCATCATTAAATCAAACGATTGATTACATCGTGACGGATGGAGTTTAAGCAATGTTTCCGTAGGAGCTCTTAAGTATGATGGATAAGATACATTTGGAGCAGTAGTCGAAGCACGAGCAAGATATCATAACTGGCAGACTGATTAGAGTAGTGGACAAGACATAATGTAGATCGCGTAGGATGTAATAACGTAGCTATGAACGCGGCATACGAATATCGGTTGCACTTCGGTGGATTAACTCTTATATCATCCCAGAGCAAGATACGTTGGCCATTATTGCGCCAATTAATAATGTCAGCGGTCTCGTTACACGATTTCTGCCGCGTTTCGCGTTATTGAGAAAAAATATGATTTCTAAATAGTTTAAAAATTCAAACGATCCATGATTCGTAATTACTATATATAAACATTATACATATTGTTAGCGCGACGGATTCATTGAGTAATTTAAAATGCAATCTTATTCAATGTAAATTCGACACTAGATTATCTATTATTTGTCGCAATGTTTCTTTCTTGCATTCGTATTATTGGATATCTTTCGTTTTTTAAATTGTATTATATCTTTATTTAAAAAAAAACAAAAAGACAAAAAAAATTAAAATATTTTTAAGTCTTGTCAAAACTGTATATATATAATTTTTAAGATGCTCCTCTTCATTAATGCTTCATTGAAAAAGATCTCCGTTCTTCTTAATTCTCTCTGAGAGATTTGATCGAAAAACACGTCTGATGAACAATCCGTCTAGTATACACCCTATACGCATATATATATTATATATAATTTAGATGATACTCTCTTCACTTCTTTTCATTTTGCAGATCACCGCATTTTTTTCCCGACAAAATATCGTGTTTATGGCATTATGCCAAAACAACTTCGCAGGTTACCCAGGAGATTGTGTACGCGCCTAGGGTGGCGATGCATCATCCCGGCGGATGTCCTGAGCTTCATCCGCGTCTTTGCCGTGCCTTCCCGTCCTTTCTGGCATCCTTTTTCCACCGAAGGAAACCGGCAGGAAGATAGGTACACTATTCGACTCAACCTCGTGCAACTCGTAATCCCCTACCCTCCCTTGCAGCAGAAGTTAAGCAAATAAAGTAAGCTTTATGATGGTCAGGCAATATTTATGACCCGTCCAAAGAGCGTCTCTCTCGCGCCGCTGCATCTCGCCGGATACGCATTGTTGCATCCCTATATCGTATGGGGAGGAGAGGTGACACGTGCAAAGAAAAATGCACACGACTTCTCCTCTCCGGGGCTTTGTGTGCCGCTAAGAAAAATATATATCGATACAAATTTACTCGCTGCGCAACACAATGCTCAAGATAAACGTAGCACATAACTCTCTTTTACCTACTCTAAATTTCGAATTACTCTCAATACGAGAAATGTGATGCTTATCGGAATATTTTAATAGTTTTCGTTTCAAAATATTGTTTAAAAGCTTGTTTATAGCTACACGCGCGGGTCTTGCTTTCATACATTTTTAAAATTTATAAATTCTTATATTTCTCTCTCCATTTCTCGATACCGACACACGTTTCAGTTAGAATTATTTATGTTTGGACGCATTAGAAATTCTAGGCGAACATATGGAAATCGAGGCACGTTTTGGTCATGTATCGAGATATCAAGACACGATAAAAGTCTTTGATTTAAATTGCTTAAGATCGTTATGGAAACGTTCACATTTCGTTTATTAACAAGAATACAAAACTATCATCATCCATTTACATACGTGCGACAAATCTTAAATCAATCTTAAACCAATTTGCTCTAAACTAACGTTAATATGAATTGAAACAATGCTATGAGCACATTTACTCGTATTATTTCCAAATCGAGAAGATGTAAAAATTCGAAATTAAATATAAATAAATAGAGATGTAATACAGAAAAGTGCGATTTTTTTTACGAAGGAATTCTTCCACAATTCTTCCTTTTGCGCGATTTCTCGCACGATGTTGCACGCAAAATATTCTTCTCATCAAAATTGCATGTGGATCTTGCGTGAAAGGATTGGAAACTCATAAAGCGAAGAAAATATCTCCTTGGAATTTCATCCGGAATCCAGGCGAGGTTTGATAAAATTTTTGGTTCATCCCAGTAATATCGGATCGATGCCGGAGCCGGACGTGAGTAAGGCTCCGCTTTAAAGAGCTTCTCGGCAGAGAGTAAATCGTCTCTGATCGGAGTGGGATGTCGGGAGATCGCACGTAGTCTACCTTGCTAAGGAAGTGGAGCGCGTATATCTTACGGAGAAAATATTTTCATCCTATGAGCGTGAGAAAGAATTAAGGCATCCCGAAAACGGTTTCTTACGGCTTACCGATTAATGATACAATCTCATTCGTGCTGTTTCATGCTTCAAACGAAGGGAACGGAAATAATCGACATTTCGCATCGACAAATCAAATCAGGCTTACTAAATTCAATTTTCGTTAGCACGATGCCCCCTCCCGCGTGTCGCTATATATAAACTCTCTCTTAATAAATACAATAGATATTCTTGTGTAAAACAGCGAATGAGTTTCATCGACTTAAGTGAATTTAGTTTACAACATTTAATTTATTACAGCGGAAGCTTTCATGATGCATTAATCGAGATTAATAGAAATGTAATAGAAAGAAAAAATTTGTTCTGAGAATAACATACATTCCGGTAACTATTAATTAAATTAATTACTTCCCATAAATTTATCTTCGACATTATACACCATACAGTATGCGATGAAAGTGATGCTATATCGAGAGTGAACGAATGCACACAAATTACGTAATTTCCTCGTGTTGGTATACATATTCGAGACATCGAGCTTTGACCTCTGGTTGAATTGATACTATAAAGACGCAATAATGACTATAATGATATTTGCAACAACATTGATTTGTTAGCAAATATATTAATAATTATAATAATTAAAATAACTAAAAGATAAGAATCGTTGCACGCAATAATTTATTCTTTAATTTAATTTTCATTTAATTTAATTTATTTTATAATTTATCATTATTTCTTCGTTCTATGCGACATGTGCTGCAAAATAAGTATTTAAATAAGATGATAATTTTTAATTATAAAGTAGAAAAACGTTTGTACATCCCGCCATCAGGAAAGAACTTTTCTACTCAACTTCATATTTATTCGAGCTAGTATAGCAGATACCCATCTACAAAATCCTACTGGGTTGTTTTCGTCACAGATAATTCTCAAACTTCGGTTAGCCGATATACATTTATGCATTTACTCGCGAATACAGAGAAAAGAATAAAGTGACAAGTAAAGTCATTTGATGGTTAAACGAACTAACTTCGCGACTATGATATTTCCTCGTCGAATTTCTACAGCTTCTTGCGCAATATTATAGCAACGCGTCTAAACGCACATGTCCGCTATCACCGCGAAAATACACATTGTGCGTATTCAAAAACGATATATATATACGGCTACGGATAGATATACGACGACAAAAGGAGCATTAAGAATGACAGAATGCGACAGCGGAATAGCCATGGATTTCATTGCGTTAAGAACGCTATCCTGTAGGGCGGAATAATGAAAGTTTATGCAACGCTAGATGCGACGCGACGTGAAGCCCGGGCCTGTAATAACTGAATCTAAATCCCAACTACTCGTCCTTCCGCATTAATCGAGAGAATTTCATTCGTGCGTTTGGAAGTGCCGGGATGGCCGAAAAGATAAAAGACCGTCCCCCGGTCGCTGCGAATGAAAAATTCGAAAAGAGAGAAGATCGCGTTTCGATTTTCTCGACGAAAATATTTCCGAGACGAAATTTCAATCGTGATCGTTACGCCGCGCCTCGTTATACTTAACGTCAGTGTGGTCGAACGACGAACTTTGAACTCCCGTTCCGAATTTGCTACCTGGACATTAACGCGATTAATCGACTTTCACGAGGGATGGTAGACCACGGAAAAGGGTGAGGGAGACGCGCGGAAGGTAATGGCAAAATATAATATCGCCCTCGACAAGATAACCGCGGTCATTTTAACCTGCAAACTTCAAAATACATTACACCGTCGTTATCGCAGGAGGGATGGAAAGGAGTGGAATAAAATGATTTACGTTTCGATTTCTCTCCGTTAACCGGAGATCTAAACGTGATCCTTTTCGGAGACGGGTATGCGCGAAACGAAATTGGTTTCCTCAGGACTTTCAACGATATTTCTTCGCTCAGAGACCTCGAAGCATCGTCTCTATCTTAGTGTTCTGAACGACCCTTCTCAATGCGCCAGACGGCATACATCGTCCATGAGGACGGTAAAGCGTGGTCGGAGTTTCTAAGCAAAAGGAAGATTTTCTATGGAATATCATTTGATATTCGTCGCGTGGCATGTGTGCGAAATTGAGTTATAGAAAAATATTATTCAAGGAAGTTTCTCTCTCTCTCTCTCTCTTTCTCTCTCTGCAGAAAATATAAGAATAATTACTGAAAATAGAAAACTATATAAATACAATTTGTACGGGTTGTCAGAATTTCAAAATATATTTTAAAAGAGAAAAACTCTCATTAGAGAAAAACATAATGGTCAAATTTAATTAACGAGATTGAATTCTTGCAAAACATATTATTATCATTGTTATTCCACATCGTTTGAATATAAAATCTGTTAACAAATTGCAAGTGAACTACGATGGGTGACACACACACACAAAAAAAAAAAAAAAAAAAAAAAAAAAAAAAAAAAAACTGAGATTTTTCCGAAAGAGATATCCAATTTTATGTGTGAATGCAGGCGGAATACAAAAGCAATGTTTGTTTTCGGAGTCGGATATTGATCTATTGTCAGGTGACATCAATACGATTAGCGTACGCATATGCATGTCCAGTTTCGAAACCATCCAGCGCAATAGAATTTTTTTCCCAATAGCTAAAGAGTTTCTGATTAGAAACATATTTATAGAGATAATTAACGACGTGAACTGCACGACGAATGCGCGAGGATGATAAAATGCGCGTGCGGCGAAACTTCAAAAATCAATCACGTGCAAATCCGTTGAGGGTTTAGAAGTACATGTATGTATATATGCAGAGATTGACAAGGCATCGTGATTGACGGCGAACATACTGCGTTGCTTTTTTTTTCGATCTTTTTTTCTGGAAACGACACGATTCTCTCTTGTAAATTTTACCGTTAAACTTCCAACTCCAAAAAAGAAGACATATACGGGTTTTGTTAATAAAACACTTTAGTCGTAAAATAAGTAAAATAAATGAAACGTGTAACGTTCATTATCTTATTATTTTATTTAAGAAATAAGAAGTGTAAATATATCAAAAGAGCATAATACTATGCGGTGTGGATTTTCATATAATTTTGATACAAAATTTTGTGCAATTTAATGTTTTGCCCAAGAATTTTTATTAAATCTTATTATATAAGTTTTTGTTAAAATTTAAAAAGTAAAAAAGAAAGAACAGAAGCTTTCAAATTATAAAGCTGTTATACAATAAATTTTTTAATAAAATTTAATTGACAAATTGAATTGAACTATGAAATATGAATAGGAGCTTTTTAAAAATATTGTTTTGTAGGAATTAGTTTGTTTGTTTGTTTGAGAGTTGATATTATTATCAAGTTTACGAGGGAACGCAATTTTGCTCATAAAAATTATGCATTAATTAATTTTTGTCAGTCAAATAAATATATAACAAAAGAGTCTCTACCTAAGAAGCTTACGGTCTTTGTGAGGGGTTAAGATACTTAAAGACTCATTGGATATTCGACACGAGATAACTTCCAACATGGAACTCAAATTACAATGAGGCGCCGACGTCGTAGTCGCTTACGAGTATCTAAAGCCGTAAAATACAATCTTCTTTGGGTATTCATAGTTGACTAAAGATTAACATAAACTCAATATTACGTACAAGCGTCTAATTAAATCATTAATTTATTAGCATTCATTAAAATTGGTAACATAATGAATTTCATTTTTCGTATCTTTTTGCATAGATAAGATGTATAATATAACATTGTCATGTGTTCAACTTTTACGATTCGTATATCTTCGAACTATGATTTCGAATTTAATGTCTTTTTCTTGCAAAGGACACCGCAAAATATATATTGACATTTTTCCAAATAAATTTACTGCTAGAGACACAAATATAAGCTATGCCACACGAGCGAGCAACGCGAACTACGTCAATACATAACTTCTGCTTCCGAGTTTTTTGCCATTAAAATTTATGCCTCTCTAACGCACGATATCCAATCAAGATAAAGTGTCACGATACGCAAAAACATGTTATTCGAGCGAACGGGAAGGATCATCGAGCATGTGTCGTTGTCTTCGATACGTAAATTCGAGACACGTGCACGAGTTGCGATATTTCTAGGGATGCTATCCCGCGTTCGCGGTCGACGGGGAAAAGGGGAGGCGCTTTTAACGACATCATAAAGTACCTCGGGGTACAGCAGCGACTTACGTATCCATAGCAATGAAAAAAAGAAGAAGAAAAAAGGAAAAAGAAAACGATGAAAGCGGTTTCCCATGCAGCAGCGAAATTCTTGCATCGTCGTAAGCGTCCCAATTTTGCCAGCAAAATTTATATTAAATATTCCAACGCTCGCGATATACGCGACCAAGAATTGATTTCGATTAATAATGTTATTTATATTTTAAGCGTTTTTTTTTTTTTTTTGTTTTTAGAATCACATCTGCGAAAATTTTGCGTACGAATTTTTTACGTAATGCAAATAAAGATTCTTGACGCAACGCATCAGCGCGGTCGTATAACTGTCAAACCCAGAAGCGATAACGCGAAGCAATTCGTGAACTTGCAGTCGCTTCGGCTACGACGTATCAGACTAGAAGGATTAGACCCGGATTACTATCCGTTGTCGAACACTGTTCGACACTGCGCCCAAACGCCCGCGGCTAATATCCAGCACCGAAACACCGGAAACTAGCGCTGGTTGACCATTAGGCGGGCATGCGCTGGGTTCCGCACCAGCGGAAAGCGGCCCTCGAGGGACACATCGTTCCGGGATGCATCGATATGGATTTCGTCCAATAAAGCCGGAGTGTTCCCGACACAACACACGCTCCAACCGGATCAACGAGCGACGATAAAATTCTCGTTGAATTATGCAGTTAGCCGAGTAAGGAAGAAAAGAGAAAAACAACAAGCGATTTTCTTCGATCGTAATTGAATCTATTCGTTCGTTGATTTCATCACGTGTACATACAGAATGGCTGCAAGCCCAAGAGAAAACATCGGGAGATGTAAATAGTGTTCGGTCACTTGTTTAGGCGTTATGATTAAACAATTACGCGCCTTAGCTTTAAACATAGTCAGTCGATTGAGAAGCTAGTGATTAAAGTTTTTAATAAACAACGTGACAAAACGCTTCAAGAACGACGCTTCGCAACGCGACATAAATTAAACTGCGACGTGAGGTAAATATTATTGCGAACTTTCTCGAGCAAAGCATGTTTTATAAAAATGTTATTAAACTTCCACTTGGCTTACCGCCGTCTTCTCGATCGCAATCTAGCCTCGGACGATGAAACAAGACGCGCGGAGGAATGAACTTTCAAAACTCAAAGCAGCAGAGGCTTGTAACACTAAAGAAAAAGTTCCTCTGAAAAAAAAAAAAATGTGTAACGAGGTATAAATCTGCCATTACGTGGGAAACTTCATTGGGTTCACATCATCTTAGTATTCTCGCTCGACGTGTCTGCTTTAATCTCGATTACATTCTATTAGCTCAAATCTACAAAAATATAACTTGGATTAAAAATAAGAGGGAGCAAAATGTTTCTTATTTTAGATATACCTGCTAAAATAGTGCGAAAGCGTTATATATCTTACAGATAAAATGTTTATATAAGTTTGAATTTATATCGAAGTACACAAAATATAATAATTATGCCTGATTGCACCTGGATTCGATTTGCACGTTTGTTTTTTCGTTAAAATCGACCAGAGCGTGAAATATAATAGTGTACCTTCTCGCACTTAAATTTATATATAAATTTAATTTCTCTTTGTCATTTCGCGCACTCATTTATTCATATTTATTCCCGTGCTAGAATTTGCGAGGAGAACAAGCCAGAGTTATCCGCGGCGCGTTTCGCGCGCGAAAATTCCACCCTCGTATTTATTCATCCGAGCATGCAAATACGGGAGCGAGTTGTCCCGGAAATATCGACGGGCCATAAATATCTTCCGCGATCTAAATCACAAATTAAATCCGCAAACAAATCTGCCGGAGAATTCTTGTTTCCGAAGTAGTAACCCGTCCTTTTCCATACGGTGGTGCATGCGGTTACCATACATTTCCAGAAATATCCTCGCTCTCCAACGGAAGCTTTTGCGGAAGGAATACCGACATTTGGGCGTCGAGCGCGTCTATCCGAAAAAGGAGAGTACGGAACATCACAGGAAATGTCAAAATCGCAGTCACCGGCGCGTCACTGCGTTCCCAGATGCCCTCTCGCGATTCATCGGCTTTCAAATAATATCCTTTATAAAGAAAAGAAAAGCTTTCAAATAATATCCTATATAAAGAAAAGGATATCCGAAAACACACAAGAAGAGAATTTGTCTTTTTACTTTCGAAAGATTTAAGACACGGACTAATTAATCGTCATTGTTCTAAAATATTGATACGAAATTATCCATGTTATTATACAATATCTATCTGCATCCCGAATATTATTCCAAGCAATAATATCGCAGTTATAAAGTGCGCAAAATTCCTTTATTGTTTCAGCTAGACACTTCAAATTTAAATTCCTCACAAGATCTACGGCTGAAGTAAATGACTTCTGGGACCGTCCGCGTATCTTTGGAGCTGTATAAGCACTCACCGTTTGCGTGACGAAAGCACTCACGCACAATAGGTCTCACGGCGATACCCCACGTCGGACGACGAACGTTTAATTAAACCGCGACCTTTCTGCAAAAGCAAAAATGATGGACGAGCGCACGACAGTGCATTCGCGCACGTACCGCATCCTTCCTTGCACTCGGTGCAATTCCGCAAAAGTTCGGAATTTTAAAGATCCGGTTTGTCGCCGCCGTTCGAGCATGCCAATGACACCAGACACTCTTTTTCACTCGGCTATTTCATCTTCATTCCGTGTTTCCTCGCTTTTCATTATTCCTCTAGCTCTTCTGACTCGCCCTCTTTCCTTTCCATCATCCCTGCTGCCTTTTTCTCTTGGCCTCTCATCCCCTCTACGTTCTTTAGGATTTTTCCGACGTACCTCTCATCCGCTCCGTAAGTTGTAGCTCAAGAGGATATGACGAAAGTTTCGATCTTCCTCTTTCGTCTCCGTAACGTCGAATATTCTGTTGGCGCATACATTATTCGTCAAAAATTTACAGCGAGAAAAGAATCGCTACGTTGGAGAAATGTCGCCCAATTGCAATTTTAAATAATTCCGTTGCATCCGGAGTCAACAATATCGAGAATGCATGTGAAATGTATGTGTCACCGAGGAAAACTAGACCTTTATCGCGACGTTATTTTACCTTCGACGTGTTTGTTGATTTTTTTTTTTTTTTTCACACAGAATAAACGCGTAGAACAAATAGAATTATTTAACACAAGTGTTCGACACAAAATTAAAAGCAACCAAGTCATCGTTATCAGAGTGGCATTCTCTCTTCAAGGAGAATCCAGTTGAATTAAAGCCACTGCGGGGCTATTATAATCAGTCTTGACGCTCCAGCAGGAATAATTATGGTCCTCGTGAAATTCGGATGATTCAAATTTGCAAATCCCGGCCTCGTTGCTAGTAAAATTTGTCGGATTAACTTTACAAATTTATCTTCACGCCTTCTTCCCCCCCCCCTCCCCCCTCTAGCCTCTTATACAGTTCTGCGGAAATCTCTAGCAACAAAATCGATTATCAGGGATCCTTATTCGTATAGATTTCCATTAAAAGACTTAGAACGAATTTCCACGTCTAAGAAAATCGTTTTATATAAATGATACTAGATACACTCGTTAAAAAATTTCGTTTTTTAATTAATCAATAATCGACTAATGTTGCCTCTTGATCCACGGTGAGTTCAACGTGACGCGCCGTGGATATTTCGCAGACATGGAACATTCCATTCCAGTCTGCGATACGCGCGTTACAACATGCGTTCGCCGCCGCTACCGCGCAGTCAATTCGTTTAGGAAACGCCACATTTAAATAACACATTTTCCGTCCGGCACGTTGATAAATATTTAACTTACTCTAGCGCACGGTGCAGAATCGATCGGAAGTTTACGGGGTGAGATCGACGATAGCGCGATGTGACAGGAACAGAGAAACGGGATTGCTTTTGACAGATTAACTTTTTAAACTGGTCACAGGAGAGAGAGAGAGAGAGAGAGAGAGAGAGAGAGAGAGAGAGAGAGAGAGAGAGAGAGAGAGATTCTGATTGGTTGTTTGTTGAATAAACTCGTCGCGAGAACGGGTTTCATTCGGGCGCGGCTCGATCTCCGGTACACTCTCGACAGATACTGTCCTGCATTGTAGAGATTATTGTATTGTACGCAGTGCGGCACAACGTAATATACGCGAGAAAGCGATCGAGAACATCTAAATAAAAAAAGATTTTTTTTTTAAGTCGATCTCAAATATATCCCAATATATCATTAATGTAAAGCTCGGAATTATAAAATATGTGATTGCATAAGTTCGTGCCTGATTTAAATATAAACTTCAATAGATTATATTTTAGAGATAACACTTTTATTGATCAATTATATAGTCTCCATTCTTTTCTACAATGGTTTTCCAACGATCTATAAGCTTGTCGATTCCATTTTTGAAGAAAGAACTTGGTTTTTTTTTTGAAAAAAGTTTGTAAGGTGGTTTTCGACAGCTTCCTCGGAATTGAGATTCTTGCCATTTAAACTATTCTGCAAAGACCGGAACAGATAAAAATCTGAAGGCGCAATATCTGGAGAATATGGCGGGTGCTGCAGAATTTCCCATTGCAACTCCTGCAGTTTTCCCGCAGCTTATTCCTTTCAGTCAGGAGATGCGGCACCCACGTATCAAGCTTGGAAATGTATCCAAGCTTTTTTAAATGACGAAAAGCGGTTGAATTATCGATGTTCAGCCTCTCAGCAATATCCTCAGTTGTAATCCTTGGGTTTCTTTCCACTAAGGCATGCACAATGTCATCATCATTGCCAGAAGGCCGTCCAGAGCGGGGTTGATCCTCCATGTTGAAATCACCATTTCGAAATCTGCCAAACCACTTTTTGACTGTTCGGAGAGCAGGAGCGCGGTCCAAATAAACGCTTTGAATATTTTTTTGTGCAATCCCAACACTCACGCCTTTCCGAAATTCATATAGCATTACATGCCGCAAATGCACCTTTTCGTTCTCCATTTTTAATGATTTCTCTTATGCACAAATGGACTTATCTGAACAATATCTGACGCTAAATTGACATAAGACAACGTCATCTATTCGGTGTAAGCAACAATTACCACACGAAAACAATAGAACTCCGCCATGCAGTAACTTAATGCCATCTATGAAAATCGGGCACGAACTTATGCAATCATCCAATATATATATATATATATTATAGTTTAATTTACATACGTATTAATCATTTAGAACAAAATACGAAGCGAGACTGTATGAAAAGAGAGAGATCGACAAGTGTTTAACAAATTGCAAAATGAGCACGATATAAACCTTTTTGCAATTTATCGTATTTCACAAGAGCTTGCATTCGAATCACTTAACAATACTCTTGTACGGACGCGAGATAAAGAAAAAGATATGTATATATATTCCGTTCTCATGCGTAAATATACATCGTGGTAATATAGATGAGAATGTTTCATAAGATACAGAGTCTATCGACAAACTTGCGCCGTTTACTGATTTTCGAACTAAAATCGGCGACCGATCAGCGATTTGCATATCCGACGAATACCGGCTCCTCCGGATTGCGCGCTTGTGGCAAACCGACAAACACGGGATTAGTTCCAGACTATGCCACACGTACGTATATATTTGTATTAGTCAACCGCGGGATATTGAAGCGTGGATAACGAGACCCAATTAGAAGGATGTCTCCGCAGCAAGATGCGGAAGATCTAATCGCGGCTCGTTAGACCGACATTTTCCGCTAACATTCTAATTCAACCCGATAACTAGATAGAATTGAATGAATATCGTTACTAATATCTCTCCTTCTGATCCTTTATACCGATGCTCTTGGCCTGTGACATGTCAAAGGTAATGCAAATAATTACTGTCTTTCCTAATTAGCAAGTTAATATTAACCAGAGCTCATTGGAACTTATATGAATTTTAAGTTCAAATAATATTCTCTTTGACGATAATTTTAATAAAAATAAAAGAATTATGTAGTACGATCTATGATATTAGTAGTAGTTGGTATTAAAGAGAGTATATCGAGAATATTATAATTTATTAAAAAATAAATACTTTTATAAATTTATAATCCCACCAAAATGTGCAATAAAATCTGTAATTATATTCGAAATGTGTGTGCGTATTCTCTCTCTTCTCGGAATATTGATTAACTATTAGACATATACATGAATATTTAATACTCGTTTTAATACATAACAGATATAAAATAGAGAATATATATTTGTCTATTAATATACGTGTAATAAGCGTCTATTAATATAGTAACGCAACAAACGTCATAAACATAATATTCGATTAAACACGGATATACATATATGGTCGGACAGAATCACTTGGTGCTATAATGAAGCAAGGCTCTATTATCACTTCGCAATTAGTTTAATTCACATACGTGTAAATATATGCATGTGTATGGTATGTATACATATTCCTACATATTCCCCGGAAATTCTTCTATCGTACGAGTTTAACGAACGACACATACATGAAAAAAATAATGCGTTACAACACAATATTATGAATATTGCATTAGTAAGCAACTGTCATTATTTACGTTATTATTATTATCACAATCGTATTTTTTATCGTCAGCCCGTCTTTATCACGTCCGTCTGTCAATCCCATAATTAGGCCAAGACTATAAACGACAGGCTCGGCACTTTTCTTATTTCTCTCGCTTTTATCAAGTGGCTGACCCGCCGATCCCGATCGCGAGGGCGGACAAAAGAGACCGAGGGTGATTTTTTTTTTATGTCCCGCTCGTTTTTCACGCTCGCTCCGTAATATCGCCCGTCAACTTTACCAAACTCGCCCCGACTACGATATCTCTCTGCCCTGCCCCCTGCTCTTCCGGTTCCACGCCGCTCTTCCTTTTTTTTTTTATTCTCGTCTCTCCCCGCCATCTAAAACCCCTCACCATATGTTTTTTTTTATCGCGTGTGCTAGCAATTTATTTGGGTGATCGTTCTTCCGAGAGGTGGCCATAAAAGTCGTTACATTGGCCAATCGTGTCCATCGAACACGTTTTGTTCGTTTGATCGCACGCGTGACGAGACTACTGGATAATGTCCGGCAGAGAAAAATGACGATAAGTAAGAGAAATCCTTATCTTTTTTTTTTCTCTTTCTGACCCTCTTGATCTCACGTTCTCTTTGCGCCAAAAAAGTACCGGCGATAGGATTTTTTATAAATGCCAATGATTTTCCTGAAAGATTTCCGTTTTATTGCGACTAAAAAAAGACGATATCATTGTACGACTCTTTAAACCTTATCAAACATGAAGGAAGTTTGTTCTTATCTGTCCCTTGTTTACTACACAAGAAAGTATAATAATTACAAATAATGTCATAATTTTCCCGTGACAAAATCGACTGATATATTTATGATACAAGAATTGCAAATAATTTCCTGCAACACATTCTCTAACTCTGGATAAATATATAGATACAAATACTTCTCTCCAGTAAAAACAAAAAGGCTCTGATATATTGAATAGAAAAAGTTGGGAGGGAACAGGGCTGACAAGAGCCGAGAGCAATAAATAAAAATACACTTTTTTCTCTTGTGAAAAAAACTCTCTTTAATAATAATGAACGTTTAAGGGTAAAATTTACCCGTTTATACTAAAGATGGTGCAAAGGAAGGACCGAAACGTTTTATTATTATTAAAGAAAGTTGTTGCACAAGATAAGTGCATTTATTTACTGCGCTCGAGCTCTTATCAGCTCTATTTCCTCCCGACCTTTTTCCAGTTCACTAGTAAATTCTTATAAAGACTCTTTTTGCATGGCGGATTCGCTGTTCGCAAGAAACAGACTTAGATTTGAAGTATGAAAATAAATACTCCAGCGAGGGGAGCCAAAGCGCCGATTTTTATACGCGCGCGTTCTCGATATTGTCCCATGAAAATACTTCCAGTTTTGCCGACAGCTTCTCTTCCGCCGGAACAATGGCACGACATTCGTATAAACCACGAAAACAAAAGACGACGGTCTCTTTCTTACTCACGCTCCGTCTGTTTTCTCGTTACATTGTTCAGAGAATTCGCTTAACTTTCGACGCGAGCCGCTTGTTCCGAGGGGTGATGTAGCTACATGCGCAGTCGCAGTTTCATTATGCTCGCGGTGCAACAGTTTTATGTTCAAAAATATAACAGCTTTTTCTTCTTCTGGTATGATGCCGTAAATAAAATGCCGTAAGTAAGCCGCGTAAAATAACATGGTGGCAACGAAGTGATGAAAACGCATATAAGGTTCTGGTCGCGATCACGTGATTTGTACACGCGCATTATCGGTGGCCCGATAAACGAGTTTCGCTCTCTTAATCTAATTATTAAATAATTAAGATAAATGCAATTAAATTTATATTTCCCGGAAAAATCCCCGAACATGCTTTACACGCGAATCGTTTCTCCAATACATAATTGTAAAATAAAAAGTTGAAAATGAGACTAGATCTGCATAATCCAATTAAAATTTAAAGAAAAGTCACGTGTACAATGTGATAGGGACAGTTTTCAATTTTCTCATAATTATGCTTCTTTAATTTAGAATATTTTGGAAATATTCCACAAAGAATTATTACATTAATGTCAAATTATTATCCTTTAGTACGCACAATGCGCTTCATCCTTTTTATACAAATTATTATTTATTATTTATATTGATTTCCAAATTCTTTTTGCGTAAGATTAGAAATAAATTAATGATTGTTGATTATTATGACCTAATAAGATTAAAAGATATTTAAAATTTCCATTATTATTATACATTTATATTATTCGCTATATCTTCAATTTATGTATCCTCACTTTTCTTCATTTGAATTTGAACGCATGTGAATATATATTTATGGCACCGTTTCACGAATATTCTAGGAGCGCTCTCTCTTCTCTTTTATAACACTGGAATACAAGATATAGAGTTACCTATTTGTCTCGAGTGATATAATAAATAGCATTAGAGAGACAAAGCTTTCCTGATTCGAAAAGCATGACGAACATCTTTTTCAGAATCATACTTAGATGATTGAGGAGTTTCACGTTTTAATTTACATTCGAGAGATATCATGTTTCTCGTTTCACAGCAATCGCCAGCAGTTTCAGTAACTCGATGTTTTGCACATGCAAACATCATTCGGGGTGAACCGTCGCGAACGAAGAAAAATTCTTCTCTCACGCGCCTCGCCCTCGTTTACGTTACCTTTCTTTTGATGTCCCGTTACTCGCGTGTCACGTGCGCTAATTATCGCCGACAAAATCAATGCCCTTTCGCTCGTTATCCAGGCATCAAGACGAACAAGAATTCCTCATCAACATTCCTTTATTTTCGCACTATTATCACACCATCGGTAATTCGTCGACTCATCTCGAGATTCAAAGAAGATGCGATCGCCCCTATGTCGAGAACAACCGCAATGGCAAACTTCAGAATAAATTTTCCGCACATGCAGAATCACTCGCGAATAAGATCAGATATTTTTTTGCGTGCAAACTTTCACTTTCGTCACGTTAAAACCGATTATAGATTAATTGACGTTTTTTTGCGATTTTTAATCGCTTAACGTTTCATTATTTCGCGCAATTTAATTGCTACTTTAAGAATATTTTGTCGACAATTTTTCGCATCGATTTCAACTAAAGAAGCGTTCTTGAAAGCAACGCAAGTTCACGCAAAAAAGAAAATACCCGCGTAAGGAAGTCGAGTTACATATCCCTCGTTAACACGTACCAGCACAAAATTCACACATAATTTTTCTCACTGATTACACAAAGTACAGCACGAAGGAACCTCTCTAACGCATACGATGGTCGCCGTTCGAAATAGGAGATCGAACGAGACGCTTCCGTCAAAGCTGAGAGATCCCCGCTAGGGATTCTCTGCTCGCCCGAGCATTCCTGCTATCCGATCTGCGCTGTAAAGCTCGTCCCGTCGAATTACTCTCTCGGCTCTCGTCGCCGCTCAAAAATTCTCGTCCGGCATGACGATGCGATCGGTGAATCGTACGTGTGTAAAAAACGCACTAAAGGAGAAAAAAAAAACTTCAACAACGCAACGCGTAAATAACGCATGAAAAGCGTCGAAACTACACACAATAGGTCGATTATTTTTTATATTTTATATACGCTGAAAAAGATCAATCGTTCTTTCGCGCACGAAATCACCGTCGGCGGAACAAATAGAAGAGTCCCTCGCGCGGGTGGACGACGCGCAACGATAAGTAGAAAAAGTCAACGCCGATGTCCGGCCGACGTTGCGGCGCGCGGCGAGCCACTGACTGCCTCCACCAATTCCACGCCTCTCCCTGTTCACCCCCACCCCTATCGTACACCACCACCTACATATCCATCCCTACCACCTAGACTACCCTCTCAACGCACCCTTCCTCAACGACCGCCGGCGCGAACGCCACGATCCTCCTCATCCCTCTTCGCGCGGAGGATTCGAAGCTACCGTTTCGGTTGTACTCCCAATTCGCCCGAGATGCAGTTTCCCTCCTCCTTTTGCCGAGGACCTATGGGTCCTTTTTCCACTCCTGATGGCTTTACGCTCGTCTCGACCCTGTCTTATAATTTAGACCTTAATCTCGAAAGAGAGTCTTTCCTCGAGATTACGCATATTTTATTAATTGGTCATCAAGAAGTAAGCTCTAATCGGTTAATTACTAATCATCGGGTAAAAAAGAGAGTAAAAATCTATACAATTTGTATTTGTATAAAATAATTTGATGCTATGATACGTCTATCTCTGTATGATGATATAATTTCATTACCCAAATTTGCCAGTTATGATAAATAATGGATTTATCACTATTACCAGTGATATACACATATAACCAACGATATAAAAATTCCTATCAACTATTCTGGCACCCCTATCACAAAAAATCACGTTAAGAAATATTGCACAATAAAATGCTAATTTATTGCTAAATGCGAATGAGTGGCGGTGTTAGCTTGCCTACAAGAGTAAAATACATGCAGTACACAATATTAACGCAGCAACAACATAAACGCATATAATAGAGGTCTCTCGAACTAATTGTTAATAAAACATATATAAATATTAAAATATATTACTTTGTAAAAAATACCACAGAAAAAATTTTTAAGAATTAATGTTATCGTTTTTGATGTTTATAATAAATAATTATTAGATGCGACTAATCTAAATTTTTAACTGTATATAATAAGATAGATAATATTAAATGCAAAAATACAATCTATGCTAATTTGCTAGAAACAGTTGCTACAAACAAATTGGTCTTCGGATAAACATATATAGCAAAATAATATATCTATATACATAATATGTAATGTAAAAAAAAAACTAAATCTATAACGAAATACCATTAAAAAATGCATTATATACGCTAAAATACTAAATTTTTGATAAAAATTCATATAAAGTTTATATTATAAATGCATTATACTTCGGCTCAACTTCGGCATCTATTTTTACATTATTTTTAAGCTTACATTGGCAATATTATACGTTCTTAAATTTTATATAGCAGTTCCTATAGAATTTATAGAATAAGAACAGATTTATTATCAAATTTTCGATGAAAAAGGGTCCGAAAATACTCGGTACTGGACAACTCGGGAATAATATTTGAGTTAAGTAAATTATCGATACAATGAATTGTACCTGTTTGAGTAGAAATCGGACACTGTATTAAATAATTCGTTACACACATACACACACACAGAATTCATTTTTACATATTATTTTTTCTAGAGTATGCCATTTTAATCGTATTTTTACTTAAAGATGTATGCGTGTGCGTGTGTGTGTATTTATATGTATGTATAATTTGTTAAATGTTTATGATTTATTTATAACGTATATATAATTTACAAGTAGATGTGTGTGAGATTCACACACACGTAATCGTTTTCCATTAGATTTTACCCTTCAGCATTATGCGACTGAAACAATATCTCGTTATCTGCCGCTGAATAAAAAATCTGATCAGGAGAAAATCATATAAAAACTTTTTAAAACGGATAATGTGTAAATAATAATTGAAACTGCGAGTAAACTGATAAGATGTCTGATTAAACATGTATATTGAATTGTTGATTTTAAATTTTTAGATTAGAAATACATAATTAACATACAATTCTGCAATTATGTAAGGCTTGTATGAATAATCTATGCAAATTAAAAGTACAACATGCAAATTAAAAATATTTCCGTAAACCAACTCGCGGCGAAATATTCATATACTAACCATGCATTCGTAATTATTTGAAAAATGTAGAATTTCATGAAGGTTCTTAGTAAATATGCCAATTCTTCATGTACTGAGATCCGTATCGTAAGACAAAGTATACATAAGTAATTAATAGAAACGGTATTTGATAAATAAAATTGATAGCCGATTGTTTGTTCTTTGATCTGAAAACTTAAATGCAGATTTACAATATGCAATCTCGTTAGATAAAAACTATTCGGCGAAGAGATGTTTTTCGCTTTTTTGATTCTAAAGTCGCTCTTTAAACAATTTTGATATATCGTAGAAATAATATTTAGCTAATATTATTTCTTAAATAAATTATATTTTTTTTTAAGAAAAATATATATTTTAAGTACCTTTAGTTTTTTACTGTTAATAGCATACGCCGATGACTAGAATGACAAGAGAGAAAATGACTGTCATTCCGATGTTTTATATACTAATACTCACACCGGCCATTTCTGTCAAGTAATAATGAAATGCTTTTAACAACATCATCATGACGGATACAGATTGAATATTTATAACGTGACAATGCACTCAATAATCGATTATCACTGAAATCTTTCAAAATATATTAAATCGATCAAATTTTTAACAACAACGACATATACGATTTTATACTCACTTTATATATATATTTATACTCTTTATTTATACGATACACTGTGTACTATTATATATTATTCGGCATTTTAAATGCGCCGAAACCATAAAGATGAATATATCAAGCATCCAAAACGTTTGTGTCCATTCTATTCTTTTTAACATTAATTGTTAATTACAATTTATTATTAATAGAAAAATTTTTACTTTATTCACAAAAACTATGCAATATCGTGGTATTTAAATGCAATGGGGAATTATATGCATGTATATACGAAATATTAAGATATTAATAGTACAAATGCATTATCATAATCGTTATATATAAAAAGAAATTTGATTTTTAATTAGACTTGAGATATTTGTAATCAAATTTGCATCAATCATCTTCAAAAAAATGAAAACTTTCAAATATTTTTTTTCTAAGATTCATATAATGCAAGTTTATATATATAAATTGCACATGTGACATACATTTCATAAAAAATATATAAAAAGTAATAACAGTTTTATATAAAAAAAATATTTTATATTTTTATTAAAAAAATATGTTATTAAATTCATTGACGAAATATCTATTGTGTTTTGTGAAATTGTTACTACACTGTATATATATGCAGGAATTTATTTCAAAGTTGGATATATTACATATGATAGAAAATTTATATTCTTGCATACGAAACCCAGATCAAAGTTCACGATAGCAGAGGGTATAAATGCAACAAAATGAATATTGCGTGCTAGACGACTACGCGTACCACATGATTATGTGTGATCGATTGTGATCGTCAAGTCTCGATACAGAAACATTATAATATAAATTAAAATATAAATAATATTAGCCAAACGGTGAAATTTTATTATAACGCAAAATCTAACAGACAAGATTATTAAATAAAGTTCGACAAACAAAATTGCCGATCTATTATGGATTTCTTGCAAGAGGCTCAACGTCTATGGACAAAACAGCTTGGTAAGAGTATTGTTTAGAGCTATTATAGTAAAATAACTTCAAATTTAATTAATAAATATTTCCAATTTTCGAGGAAAAATCCATTCACAGAAAAATATCAAAAAAAAAGTTTTACCATTATATAAACATAAATTTTCTTACATAATAAAATATAAATAACATTTTATAATTCAATTCCTTCATTTTATATATTAATATATATTAATCAACATCAACATTCTACATTTCTGCAAATATGATCTTACTCGCAGGCTCAGATGTTACCATAGTATATCGATTATGCTCTACATACGCTGAAGTATGTTGAAGTGTAGAATTTATATATTGATTTAACTGCATGGCCTTTTCATGATCTGTTTGCACATAATTCAATACATCTCATAATTCAATATATTAATTAAATTTTCAGATCCACGAGTAGCAGATTTTCCTTTAATCCAATCTTCTTATCATGTGCCACTTATAATATTCGCCTATCTGTATTTCATACTCGGATGTGGGCCTCGATTTATGAAGAATAGGCGGCCATATTCATTGAAAACGTTTATAAAGTTGTACAATATTTTTCAAATTGTGGCAAACGCTTGGTTGATTTATGAGAGCATCGATATCGGTTTGTTCACAAACATAAATGTAATGTGTCCCGTAGTTCTTGATTTCTCCTACGATTATATTCCAATGAGGGTAATAATTTACATATAAAACAGAAAAGAATATATATATATATATGTATATATCATTGACAGATGTCTATTTAAAGTCTAATCTTGAAAGAAATTCAGTACGCATTTGTCTTTATTAAATATAACTTTGTGTTACACTAATAATAATAATAATAATAATAATAAATAAAAAAAAAACTCTTCATACTCTAAAAATTGGATTATTTTCGTAACTATTTTTGAAACGAAAAATCATCGTAGACAAAAAATTACAAAAGCATTTTGAAGCTTGAAGTTTTAACTTTAACACGCTATCATTAGTTTTAAAAATATTTTTCATCTTTCTTATTCTGTGTTTTAAAAAAGAACACACTGTGTTGTTCCTTAAAATTATGTTTTTAACACTCTGCAGCTCGATAAAAAAATTTCTCAAGAAATTCAACTCAAATTCCAGAAAATACAACATTTTGTCCACAAAATGCTTTTTTTAAAATTCTCCTCCTTTTTTTTTTTAAATAATAATAATAAAGTTACACGCAAGTTAATTTTAAAACTAACCTATATTTTTTATAAATGGTGTTGATACTCTGCGAAAAATCATCGCAGACAAAAAATTGAGAAAGCATTTTGAAGCTTGAAGTTTCAAATGCAACATGATATCGATAGATAAAAAAAAAACTTGTTAATGATATATATTTTTATATATCAAAGTATTCTTATTTTAATAATCAAATGAATACATATGTCAACACATATATTATATGTATATATAATGTCATAATTACGCTATTTATCACTTACAATATACTCATACATATTCATTTTGTAAAATAATATACAATGCAAATTAATTAATACATCTTATACTGCAGGTATGTACGCTTTTATGGTATCATTTTCTGTTGAAACTCTTTGATTACGTCGAAACAGCCATATTCGTATTAAGAAAAAAAAATAATCAGGTGTCTGGTTTACATTTATACCATCATATAACTACCTTGCTTTTAGCATGGTGTGGTACAAGATTTTACGCTGTTAGTCCCGCACTATTCTACTCTGTGCTGAACGATTTCATACATATGATAATGTACATCTACTACTTCCTAGCAGCTTACGGGCCAAACGTTCAAAAGGCTATAGCACCTATGAAACAGTGGATAACTATAGCACAAATGGTAAATGCTGCCAATTTTTTTGCATATTTGTTATGTGGAATAGTTTGTCATTTCTATTCCCTTTAAATTACCTTATTTATTCATGTTTAATTAATATCCATAATATTATCCATAAATCTCAACACATGTATGTATATATATATATATATATATATATATATACTATATAAATATATAAATTTTATATCTTTAAAAATCTCCCTAAAAACATCATTCACCAAAGTTAATGATATATTTGTAATGTTTTCTTTATATTGTAGGTGCAATTCGTCATAATGATAATATATAGTTTGCAGAACTTTCTGCCAGGTTGCAAGGTAGTGAAGCATTGGTTGGCCATACTATACATCGGAAATTTAATGATGAATTTCTATCTGTTTCATAATTTCTATCAAGAAGCATACAATAAACCCAAGAGGAAAATCTTATAGATAGTGAGATACATGCAAATTCGAAAAGCATCGATTATTGTTTGTTTTTACAGTCGAATGTTTGTATCTTAAACTTATCGGGATCAAAAAACGTTATTTTTTGCTCGATTTCTCACCTTAACATCATTATATGATAATTATAAATAATAAAAAGAGCAGTGCAGAACACAAAGTTTATTTTATCGATAATCAGTTAATGCACAATACTAATGAACAAATTTATAATATGAACATTCAATTGTATATATATAGTAGAATACTGATGAATATGTTTTACATTTATAAATGTACAAAATGTAAATATAGGAACAAGAAGCTGTTAATAATAATCAATAAATGTCCCAATGTTCCGTTTCGTATATGCTATACAACTTTGTCAAATATTTTGTAATATAATATATCACATTCTCTAATAAATTTTTAAATTATTTATTCATTGTTTAGATATTTTCTATGCTTTGTATACAAAACTATTTCTCTATAGTTGTATATCTAATAAACTAAAATATTATTTTGTTGAATAATATCACGAATTTATTTGATGTTATCTACTATTATCTGTTTCATCACTATCAATTGTCTGCGTGACAAATTTATATAGTTTTATAGTTATATCAACACAGTAAACTTTCTTCCGGCAAATGTGATGTATGTATGTCGGCTGCATATTCTTGTTAATGTGAATCTAAATCAATTAACAGAGCGATATCTTTTTAGCTTTATTTTGAAAATATATATATTCGTCAGTATCACTTCCCAATACATATTAATAATGGTTTCCATGTATAAAAAATTCCTGCTTGCTTTAACTCAAATGCATATATTACATACATTTTTATTTTCTCTCTTTAATAATGTGTGAAGTGAAAACGCTAATACTATCAAGATAATACTATCCAGTTAAAATGACATAACATAAAACAATCTATAATTAACGGTAACAATATGATATTTTGCTCAACGTCGACGTGAACTGACCCGATGGGGGTTCTCGTGAATGTTCCCTAAATGGGAAAATTGATAAGATTATTGCAAACAAACAGAGAACATAGTTTTAGTAAAAATAATTTAATTTCAGGGCAAAGCAAGAAGATCTCGAGAAGCGAGATAATCAGAAGATTTGCATAGAGTACAGAACATTATTAATTCGACGAATTGCAACCATAACGAAAACTGTCAATTTATCATTTGCAATTGCATGATGGTTACGAAGCACTTAGGTTTCTTTTAGAACAACACATAGTAGATGATATACATATATATATACAAATGCAAAAAAAGAATTATGTTTATTTATCTTTTCAGACAAAGACAATCATCTTCATCAAATTTATTATCCTTAAAATATTACGACATGGGCATGTTATAAAATTTTATGCGAAAATGTATTAATGATTATTATAAACCTGGTATACATTATGTGTCAACGGTTAGACGGCATTTTTTATTAAGAAAAATAATTCGTAAAATGCTTAATTGCGAATCGATAGTTATCTTTATAAACGGAATTTTCAATAAGAAAGAAAATATCAAAAGTTTAAAGGTATCTTCTTTTTTAACATTGATTGATTTAAATAATATTTTATTATTTATTTTATATTGTATATTTACTGTGTATTATGTTTGATTAAAAATATATATTTTTCGTCATTTATTAATCTATCTTTTATTTCTCAATAACTGCACTGAATTCAAATGAGAAAAAGTAACTCTCCAAAAGTTTGTCCCCCCCCCCCTTCCTCCCCCACCATCCTGTACATACTTTCGAGATAAATATTAAGAAGCGAAATCTTTTTGCCACTATCCAGGAGCTATCCAGATTACGACTTGAAAGTAATAAAGTCTGCAATATTGCAGAAGGATATATTAAGCATGGCTAATCGAGCTTCTCCATAATCGATTAACCCCGCTTAAATCCATTCAATTCAGCGATCCCTCAAGAACGTCTCGCTTGTAAGCGCAATAATTTTTTTTTCTACCTCGCGTCTTGCGAAAATTAGTCTAGTCGCGACTAGAAAACATTGTTCTCGGACATAATTTACACCATGGCGTAGTCGATTGGGCGTCGTCGTATATCGATGGGAGGGCAAGTATCGGGGGCTATCGCCGACAAGCCCGTCCTCGGGACTGCACGAGTCGGATTTTCCCTCATAGATCGTTTTTCGCTTGCGCATATCGATGTGTTGCTTTTTTTTTCTTCCAATCACCACATAGAAAAGGAGCTCATCCGATAGATTGAGCTCGCCCGCTTCAACATAAACATCCATATTCTTCTTTGCCAGGTTAGCAACGCTTGCATCGTCAACTATGTATTAGGTGTACAACTTTGCTTCCGCCGTTTTTTTTTCCCGAAATTCGAAACTTTATTGTAAAAAACTGGTTATACATTGTGAAATTGTTTGTTGAGTCACTCCCAATGATCGTGCCAATTCTATTTGACTTTGACTCGAGTCTTCATTAAGTAATGCCTCCAATTCTGCATCTTCGAAAACCTTCTCTCTTCCACCGCTATGCCGGTCTTCGACGTGAAAATCACCGTTCTTGAAGCGTTGAAACCACTCACGACACGTTCTTTCACTAATAGCGGCTTCACCATAAGTATTTGAGAGCATTCGATGAGCCTCAGCCGCAGATTTCTT
This sequence comes from Polyergus mexicanus, assembly GCF_030449975.1. Lineage (NCBI taxonomy): Eukaryota > Metazoa > Arthropoda > Insecta > Hymenoptera > Formicidae > Polyergus > Polyergus mexicanus. The sequence goes on from NW_027223331.1 coordinate 8,290,890, forward strand.
CATATTGAAGCAGAAAATTAAAACCTCCCGCAAATGACGAGAATTTGGCTCGTAAACTGACATTTTCAATCGAGAATAACTTTATGATGCAGACACAAATCGACTAATGTTTCTATGGGGTTATGTTGACAGATGCCCAAGTTTATTGCATGACGTCTACGATCTATTTATTTCGACCACTACTGACCGCTAAAGCCATCTATAGGAAAACGGCGGAAGCAAAGTTGTACACCTAATACCATATACAGAGTATCGGATAGTAGCATTTGGTAAACGAGAAGCGATGTTTCCGCGAAGACTGAAATAAGTTTTTTTCCGTATCAGAGTTTAATCGAACGTTGTCAATAAATCCTTCCCATAGATATAAAGTTTTAACGTCTAATGTCATATCAATTGATCGTAAAAAGATAAGAATCCGTTAGAGAAAATAATATATAACTTAAATATATCATAAATAGAGCATTTAAATATATTTGAAAATAAAGAAAAATTAATTTCTTCCAGGCTCTTACATGTTTAGATGAATAGGCAAAAACATGGTTTGTAATTGCAGCAATATTTTCGAGATTGCTGCTCTCGAAATAATGAAACAATCGAGATTCATTTTCGGAACTGCCGCGCTCTTTCGTCGATGCGTCGTCGCCACAATGAAGTTTCCCTCGCGAGATGTAGTTACCGGTGCAACATTAACGGTACGGCCTTCCCATCGCGGAAGCGAGGCGACGTCACAGAATAGCAGAGGAACATGGAAGAAAAGGCGGAATTCCGGCGCGAACCGGAATCCGATGATAATTTTGTCGCGGGATTATCATCGTCGTCCGACGGCGCGTAAAATAATGCGCGTTTAATATGAAATAAATACGAGTCCCCTCTTTCTCTCTCGCTCGATGACTCGGGAGGGGAGATAATAAGAGCCCGCGGTGTGACTGAGAACTGACACGATGTATATAATACGAAAAGTTTCTAAGAATTATCTTACCTCTTTATCATTAAATTTTGAAAATTTTTATATTTTTTGTGACAAGTAACTAACTACAGTACATTCGGGAAAAGTCTAATACAAAATTTATGTCAAGATTCAATGTTATACCGCTTTAGTTGCAACTATATACTAGTTACATCTTAGCCATATTATATATATTATATATATATATTATACAAGTTTAAAAATGTTAGTAAAAATAGCAGTTTCATTATAATTATAATTAATAATTACATGTAAAAATAAATTCTATATAAAAAATACATAACATATAAGTAATATTGAATCTCATATGATGTTCAGCCAAAATAGAATTCTCCGATTACCTGATAGATTGAGATTGAACTTTGTTGCGACTTATTTCAATTTTCCTCATACGTGCGTTGCACGTTACGTATGAATTATATTGACACTATGACATATATAACACAGTGATCAAAGTTAGATCATATGATGGAAAATTTTTATTCTTGCATACGAAACCAAGATCAAAGTTCACGATAGCAGAGGGTATAAATGCAACAAAATGAATATTGCGTGCTAGACGACTACGCGTACCACATGATTATGTGTGATCGATTGTGATCGTCAAGTCTCGATACAGAAACATTATAATATAAATTAAAATATAAATAATATTAGCCAAACGGTGAAATTTTATTATAACGCAAAATCTAACAGACAAGATTATTAAATAAAGTTCGACAAACAAAATTGCCGATCTATTATGGATTTCTTGCAAGAGGCTCAACGTCTATGGACAAAACAGCTTGGTAAGAGTATTGTTTAGAGCTATTATAGTAAAATAACTTCAAATTTAATTAATAAATATTTCCAATTTTCGAGGAAAAATCCATTCACAGAAAAATATCAAAAAAAAAGTTTTACCATTATATAAACATAAATTTTCTTACATAATAAAATATAAATAACATTTTATAATTCAATTCCTTCATTTTATATATTAATATATATTAATCAACATCAACATTCTACATTTCTGCAAATATGATCTTACTCGCAGGCTCAGATGTTACCATAGTATATCGATTATGCTCTACATACGCTGAAGTATGTTGAAGTGTAGAATTTATATATTGATTTAACTGCATGGCCTTTTCATGATCTGTTTGCACATAATTCAATACATCTCATAATTCAATATATTAATTAAATTTTCAGATCCACGAGTAGCAGATTTTCCTTTAATCCAATCTTCTTATCATGTGCCACTTATAATATTCGCCTATCTGTATTTCATACTCGGATGTGGGCCTCGATTTATGAAGAATAGGCGGCCATATTCATTGAAAACGTTTATAAAGTTGTACAATATTTTTCAAATTGTGGCAAACGCTTGGTTGATTTATGAGAGCATCGATATCGGTTTGTTCACAAACATAAATGTAATGTGTCCCGTAGTTCTTGATTTCTCCTACGATTATATTCCAATGAGGGTAATAATTTACATATAAAACAGAAAAGAATATATATATATATATGTATATATCATTGACAGATGTCTATTTAAAGTCTAATCTTGAAAGAAATTCAGTACGCATTTGTCTTTATTAAATATAACTTTGTGTTACACTAATAATAATAATAATAATAATAATAAATAAAAAAAAAACTCTTCATACTCTAAAAATTGGATTATTTTCGTAACTATTTTTGAAACGAAAAATCATCGTAGACAAAAAATTACAAAAGCATTTTGAAGCTTGAAGTTTTAACTTTAACACGCTATCATTAGTTTTAAAAATATTTTTCATCTTTCTTATTCTGTGTTTTAAAAAAGAACACACTGTGTTGTTCCTTAAAATTATGTTTTTAACACTCTGCAGCTCGATAAAAAAATTTCTCAAGAAATTCAACTCAAATTCCAGAAAATACAACATTTTGTCCACAAAATGCTTTTTTTAAAATTCTCCTCCTTTTTTTTTTTAAATAATAATAATAAAGTTACACGCAAGTTAATTTTAAAACTAACCTATATTTTTTATAAATGGTGTTGATACTCTGCGAAAAATCATCGCAGACAAAAAATTGAGAAAGCATTTTGAAGCTTGAAGTTTCAAATGCAACATGATATCGATAGATAAAAAAAAAACTTGTTAATGATATATATTTTTATATATCAAAGTATTCTTATTTTAATAATCAAATGAATACATATGTCAACACATATATTATATGTATATATAATGTCATAATTACGCTATTTATCACTTACAATATACTCATACATATTCATTTTGTAAAATAATATACAATGCAAATTAATTAATACATCTTATACTGCAGGTATGTACGCTTTTATGGTATCATTTTCTGTTGAAACTCTTTGATTACGTCGAAACAGCCATATTCGTATTAAGAAAAAAAAATAATCAGGTGTCTGGTTTACATTTATACCATCATATAACTACCTTGCTTTTAGCATGGTGTGGTACAAGATTTTACGCTGTTAGTCCCGCACTATTCTACTCTGTGCTGAACGATTTCATACATATGATAATGTACATCTACTACTTCCTAGCAGCTTACGGGCCAAACGTTCAAAAGGCTATAGCACCTATGAAACAGTGGATAACTATAGCACAAATGGTAAATGCTGCCAATTTTTTTGCATATTTGTTATGTGGAATAGTTTGTCATTTCTATTCCCTTTAAATTACCTTATTTATTCATGTTTAATTAATATCCATAATATTATCCATAAATCTCAACACATGTATGTATATATATATATATATATATATATACTATATAAATATATAAATTTTATATCTTTAAAAATCTCCCTAAAAACATCATTCACCAAAGTTAATGATATATTTGTAATGTTTTCTTTATATTGTAGGTGCAATTCGTCATAATGATAATATATAGTTTGCAGAACTTTCTGCCAGGTTGCAAGGTAGTGAAGCATTGGTTGGCCATACTATACATCGGAAATTTAATGATGAATTTCTATCTGTTTTATAATTTCTATCAAGAAGCATACAATAAACCCAAGAGGAAAATCTTATAGATAGTGAGATACATGCAAATTCGAAAAGCATCGATTATTGTTTGTTTTTACAGTCGAATGTTTGTATCTTAAACTTATCGGGATCAAAAAACGTTATTTTTTGCTCGATTTCTCACCTTAACATCATTATATGATAATTATAAATAATAAAAAGAGCAGTGCAGAACACAAAGTTTATTTTATCGATAATCAGTTAATGCACAATACTAATGAACAAATTTATAATATGAACATTCAATTGTATATATATAGTAGAATACTGATGAATATGTTTTACATATATAAATGTACAAAATGTAAATATAGGAACAAGAAGCTGTTAATAATAATCAATAAATGTCCCAATGTTCCGTTTCGTATATGCTATACAACTTTGTCAAATATTTTGTAATATAATATATCACATTCTCTAATAAATTTTTAAATTATTTATTCATTGTTTAGATATTTTCTATGCTTTGTATACAAAACTATTTCTCTATAGTTGTATATCTAATAAACTAAAATATTATTTTGTTGAATAATATCACGAATTTATTTGATGTTATCTACTATTATCTGTTTCATCACTATCAATTGTCTGCGTGACAAATTTATATAGTTTTATAGTTATATCAACACAGTAAACTTTCTTCCGGCAAATGTGATGTATGTATGTCGGCTGCATATTCTTGTTAATGTGAATCTAAATCAATTAACAGAGCGATATCTTTTTAGCTTTATTTTGAAAATATATATATTCGTCAGTATCACTTCCCAATACATATTAATAATGGTTTCCATGTATAAAAAATTCCTGCTTGCTTTAACTCAAATGCATATATTACATACATTTTTATTTTCTCTCTTTAATAATGTGTGAAGTGAAAACGCTAATACTATCAAGATAATACTATCCAGTTAAAATGACATAACATAAAACAATCTATAATTAACGGTAACAATATGATATTTTGCTCAACGTCGACGTGAACTGACCCGATGGGGGTTCTCGCGAATGTTCCCTAAATGGGAAAATTGATAAGATTATTGCAAACAAACAGAGAACATAGTTTTAGTAAAAATAATTTAATTTCAGGGCAAAGCAAGAAGATCTCGAGAAGCGAGATAATCAGAAGATTTGCATAGAGTACAGAACATTATTAATTCGACGAATTGCAACCATAACGAAAACTGTCAATTTATCATTTGCAATTGCATGATGGTTACGAAGCACTTAGGTTTCTTTTAGAACAACACATAGTAGATGATATACATATATATATACAAATGCAAAAAAAGAATTATGTTTATTTATCTTTTCAGACAAAGACAATCATCTTCATCAAATTTATTATCCTTAAAATATTACGACATGGGCATGTTATAAAATTTTATGCGAAAATGTATTAATGATTATTATAAACCTGGTATACATTATGTGTCAACGGTTAGACGGCATTTTTTATTAAGAAAAATAATTCGTAAAATGCTTAATTGCGAATCGATAGTTATCTTTATAAACGGAATTTTCAATAAGAAAGAAAATATCAAAAGTTTAAAGGTATCTTCTTTTTTAACATTGATTGATTTAAATAATATTTTATTATTTATTTTATATAATATATTTACTGTGTATTATGTTTGATTAAAAATATATATTTTTCGTCATTTATTAATCTATCTTTTATTTCTCAATAACTGCACTGAATTCAAATAAGAAAAAGTAACTCTCCAAAAGTTTGTCCCCCCCCCCCTTCCTCCCCCACCATCCTGTACATACTTTCGAGATAAATATTAAGAAGCGAAATCTTTTTGCCACTATCCAGGAGCTATCCAGATTACGACTTGAAAGTAATAAAGTCTGCAATATTGCAGAAGGATATATTAAGCATGGCTAATCGAGCTTCTCCATAATCGATTAACCCCGCTTAAATCCATTCAATTCAGCGATCCCTCAAGAACGTCTCGCTTGTAAGCGCAATAATTTTTTTTTCTACCTCGCGTCTTGCGAAAACTAGTCTAGTCGCGACTAGAAAACATTGTTCTCGGACATAATTTACACCATGGCGTAGTCGATTGGGCGTCGTCGTATATCGATGGGAGGGCAAGTATCGGGGGCTATCGCCGACAAGCCCGTCCTCGGGACTGCACGAGTCGGATTTTCCCTCATAGATCGTTTTTCGCTTGCGCATATCGATGTGTTGCTTTTTTTTTCTTCCAATCACCACATAGAAAAGGAGCTCATCCGATAGATTGAGCTCGCCCGCTTCAACATAAACATCCATATTCTTCTTTGCCAGGTTAGCAACGCTTGCATCGTCAACTATGTATTAGGTGTACAACTTTGCTTCCGCCGTTTTTTTTTCCCGAAATTCGAAACTTTATTGTAAAAAACTGGTTATACATTGTGAAATTGTTTGTTGAGTCACTCCCAATGATCGTGCCAATTCTATTTGACTTTGACTCGAGTCTTCATTAAGTAATGCCGCCAATTCTGCATCTTCGAAAACCTTCTCTCTTCCACCGCTATGCCGGTCTTCGACGTGAAAATCACCGTTCTTGAAGCGTTGAAACCACTCACGACACGTTCTTTCACTAATAGCGGCTTCACCATAAGTATTTGAGAGCATTCGATGAGCCTCAGCCGCAGATTTCTTCATATTGAAGCAGAAAATTAAAACCTCCCGCAAATGACGAGAATTTGGCTCGTAAACTGACATTTTCAATCGAGAATAACTTTATGATGCAGACACAAATCGACTAATGTTTCTATGGGGTTATGTTGACAGATGCCCAAGTTTATTGCATGACGTCTACGATCTATTTATTTCGACCACTACTGACCGCTAAAGCCATCTATAGGAAAACGGCGGAAGCAAAGTTGTACACCTAATACCATATACAGAGTATCGGATAGTAGCATTTGGTAAACGAGAAGCGATGTTTCCGCGAAGACTGAAATAAGTTTTTTTCCGTATCAGAGTTTAATCGAACGTTGTCAATAAATCCTTCCCATAGATATAAAGTTTTAACGTCTAATGTCATATCAATTGATCGTAAAAAGATAAGAATCCGTTAGAGAAAATAATATATAACTTAAATATATCATAAATAGAGCATTTAAATATATTTGAAAATAAAGAAAAATTAATTTCTTCCAGGCTCTTACATGTTTAGATGAATAGGCAAAAACATGGTTTGTAATTGCAGCAATATTTTCGAAATTGCTGCTCTCGAAATAATGAAACAATCGAGATTCATTTTCGGAACTGCCGCGCTCTTTCGTCGATGCGTCGTCGCCACAATGAAGTTTCCCTCGCGAGATGTAGTTACCGGTGCAACATTAACGGTACGGCCTTCCCATCGCGGAAGCGAGGCGACGTCACAGAATAGCAGAGGAACATGGAAGAAAAGGCGGAATTCCGGCGCGAACCGGAATCCGATGATAATTTTGTCGCGGGATTATCATCGTCGTCCGACGGCGCGTAAAATAATGCGCGTTTAATATGAAATAAATACGAGTCCCCTCTTTCTCTCTCGCTCGATGACTCGGGAGGGGAGATAATAAGAGCCCGCGGTGTGACTGAGAACTGACACGATGTATATAATACGAAAAGTTTCTAAGAATTATCTTACCTCTTTATCATTAAATTTTGAAAATTTTTATATTTTTTGTGACAAGTAACTAACTACAGTACATTCGGGAAAAGTCTAATACAAAATTTATGTCAAGATTCAATGTTATATTTAATTGCATATACTAGTTACATCTTAGCCATATTATATATATTATATATATATATATATATATATATATATATATATATATATATATATATATATATTATACAAGTTTAAAAATATTAATAAAAATAGCAGTTTCATTATAATTATAATTAATAATTACATGTAAAAATAAATTCTATATAAAAAATACATAACATATAAGTAATATTGAATCTCATATGATGTTCAGCCAAAATAGAATTCTCCGATTACCTGATAGATTGAGATTCAACTTTGTTGCGACTTATTTCAATTTTCCTCATACGTGCGTTGCACGTTACGTATGAATTATATTGACACTATGACATATATAACACAGTGATCAAAGTTAGATCATATGATGGAAAATTTTTATTCTTGCATACGAAACCAAGATCAAAGTTCACGATTGCAGAGGGTATAAATGCAACAAAATGAATATTGCGTGCTAGACGAGTACGCGTACCCACATGATTATGTGTGATCGATTTTGATCGTCAAGTCTCGATACAGAAACTTTATAATATAAATTAAAATATAAATAATATTAGCCAAACGGTGAAATTTTATTATAACGCAAAATCTAACAGACAAGATTATTAAATAAAGATCGACAAACAAAATTGCCGATCTATTATGGATTTCTTGCAAGAAGCTCAACGTCGATGGACAAAACAGCTTGGTAAGAGTATTGTTTAGAGCTATTATAGTATAATAACTGCAAATTTAATTAATAAATATTTCCAATTTTCGAGGAAAAATCCATTCACAGAAAAATTTCAAAAAAAAAGTTTTACCATTATATAAACATAAATTTTCTTACATAATAAAATATAAATAACATTTTATAATTCAATTCCTTCATTTTATATTATAATATATATTAATCAACATCAACATTCTACATTTCTGCAAATATGATCTTACTCGCAGGCTCAGATGTTACCGTAGTATATCGATTATGCTCTACATACGCTGAAGTATGTTGAAATGTGGAATTTATATATTGATCTAACTGCCTTTTCATGATCTGTTTGCCCATAATTCAATACATCTCATAATTCAATATATTAATTAAATTTTCAGATCCACGAGTAGCAGATTTTCCTTTAATCCAATCTTCTTATCATGTGCCACTTATAATATTCGCCTATCTGTATTTCATACTCGGATGTGGGCCTCGATTTATGAAGAATAGGCGGCCATATTCAATGAAAACGTTTATAAAGTTGTACAATATTTTTCAAATTGTGGCAAACGCTTGGTTGATTTATGAGAGCATCGATATCGGTTTGTTCACAAACATAAATGTAATGTGTCCCGTAGTTCTTGATTTCTCCTACGATTATATTCCAATGAGGGTAATAATTTACATATAAAACAGAAAAGAATATATATATATATATCATTGACAGATGTCTATTTAACGTCTAATCTTGAAAGAAATTCAGTACGCATTTGTCTTTATTAAATATTACTTTGTGTTACACTAAAAAAAAAACTCTTTTCATACTCTAAAAATTGGATTATTTTCGAAACTATTTTTGAAACGAAAAATCATCGTAGACAAAAAATTACAAAAGCATTTTGAAGCTTGAAGTTTTAACTTTAACACGCTATCAATAGTTTCAAAAAAATTTTTCATCTTTCTTATTCTGTTTTAAAAAAGAACACATTGTGTTGTTCCTTAAAATTATGTTTTTAACACTTTGCAGCTCGATAAAAAGATTTCTCGAGAAATTCAACTCAAATTCCATAAAATACAACATTTTGTCCACAAAATGTCGCTTTTTTCTAAATTTTCCTGTTGTTTTTTTATAAAGTTACACAATTTTGAAACTACACCTATATTTTTTACAAATGGTGTTGATACTCTGCGAAAAATCATAGCAGACAAAAAATTGAGAAAGCGTTTTGAAGCTTAAAGTTTCAACTGCAACGTGATATCGATAGTTAAAAAAAATTTTTTTTTCATATTTCTAGAAAATACAGGTTTAGCTTCAAAATCGCGTAACACGGTGAAAAAAAATCATAAGAAAATTAAAAAAATAACATTTTGTAGGAAAAATATTGTAGTTTATGGAATTTGAGTTGAATTTTTCGAGAAAAATTTTTTAACGAAGTGCAGAGTGTCAAAAATACGTAATTTTAAGAAACAAAACAATGTGTTCTTTTCTAAAGCACAGATAAAGAAAGATAAAAAGATCTTTTTAAACCACTGATAGTCTGTTAAAGTTAAAGCTTCAAAATACTTTTTTAATTTTTTGTCTACGATGATTTTTCGTCGAGTTTCGGCGGTTTGAAAATAGCTCAATTTTTAGGATATGAAAAGTGCTCCCTATTTTTTATTAAGCAGTGTATTTTCGTTAAAATAAAATAAATTTCGATAAGTCTTCGCTTGTTTTATTCGAAGAACAATAGTGCAAAAATTGTAAGTAAAAAAAAACTTGTTAATGGTATATATTTTTATATATCAAAGTATTCTTATTTTAATAATCAAATGAATATGTATGTCAACACATATATTATATGTATATATGCCATAATGTCATAATTACGCTATTTATCACTTACAATATACTCATACATATTCGTTTAGTAAAATAATATACAATGCAAATTAATTAATACATCTTATACTGCAGGTATGTACACTTGTATGGTATTATTTTCTGTTGAAACTCTTGGATTACGTCGAAACAGTCATATTCGTATTAAGAAAGAAAAATAATCAGGTGTCTGGTTTACATTTATACCATCATATAACTACCTTGCTTTTCGCATGGTGTGCTACAAGATTTTACGCTGTTGGTCCCGGACTATTCTACTGTGTGCTGAACAATTTCATACATGTGATAATGTACACCTACTACTTCCTAGCAGCTTACGGGCCAAACGTTCAAAAGGCTATAGCACCTATGAAACAGTGGCTAACTATAGCACAAATGGTAAATGCTGCCAATTTTTCTGCACATTTGTTATGTGGAATAGTTTGTCATTTCTATTCCCTTTAAATTACCTTATTTATTCATGTTTAATTAATATCCATAATATTATCCGAAAATCTTAACACATGTATATATATATATATATATATATATATATATATATATATATATAATGTATATAATACTATATAAATATATAAATTTTATATCTTTAAAAATCTCCCTAAAAACATCATTCACCAAAGTTAATGATATATTTGTAATGTTTTCTTTATATTGTAGGTGCAATTCGTCATAATAATAATATGTAGTTTGCAGAACTTTCTGCCAGGTTGCAAGGTAGTGAAGCATTGGTTGGCTATACTATTCATCGGAAATATAATGATTAATTTCTATCTGTTTTATAATTTCTATCAAAAAGCATACAATAAACGCAGAGTCGCAAATCATGATAAGGAAAGAGCCATAAGAAAGTTAAAAATTTAATGAAGCTTTTGGGAAGGACTTCGTCGACTTATAAAAAAGATACTTGGTTTAAATAGGTGATATAGTTTTCAAATGATACGTTTCTCTCAACATATAGTACTTGAAGATAAAGGTAATGAAGCATTGGTTAGTCATACTACACATCGGAAAGTTAATGATGAATTTCTATATGTTTTATAATTTCTATCAAGAAGCATACAATAAACCCAAAAGGAAAATCTTATAGATAGTGAGATATTGTGCAAATTTTAAAAGCATCGATTATTGTTTGTTTTTACATTCGACTGTAAAAACAAACAATAATCGATGCTTTTCGAATTTGCAATATATCACATTCTCTAATAAATTTTTAAATTATTTATTCATTGTTTAGATATTTTCTATGCTTTGTATACAAAACTATTTCTCTATAGTTGTATATCTAATAATAAACTAAAATATTATTTTGTTGAATAATATCACGAATTTATTTGATGTTATCTAATATTATCTGTTTCATCACTATCAATTGTCTGCGTGACAAATTTATATAGTTTTATAGTTATATCAACACAGTAAACTTTCTTCCGGCAAATGTGATGTATGTATGTCGGCTGCATATTCTTGTTAATGTGAATCTAAATCAATTAACAGAGCGATATCTTTTTAGCTTTATTTTGAAAATATATATATTCGTCAGTATCACTTCCCAATACATATTAATAATGGTTTCCATGTATAAAAAATTCCTGCTTGCTTTAACTCAAATGCATATATTACATACATTTTTATTTTCTCTCTTTAATAATGTGTGAAGTGAAAACGCTAATACTATCAAGATAATACTATCCAATTAAAATGCCATAACATAAAACAATCTATAATTAACGGTAACAATATGATATTTTGCTCAACGTCGACGTGAACTGACCCGATGGGGGTTCTCGCGAATGTTCCCTAAATGGGAAAATTGATAAGATTATTGCAAACAAATAGAGAACATAGTTTTAGATAAATAATTTAATAATAAGTTTATAGTTAAACGCATTCGACAATCGGTCGAGATAATTGAGAAGGTGATCAGCGGAATATAACGACGAGATATCAGACCGAAAAAGAGACGACGAAATCTCCCATCAGGCATATCAACGAAGCAGCGAGTCAGTGGTCAAAATCATCATCTTAAGGAAGGTTGTGGAATAGTCCATGGGTCTACAATGAAAAGTCTGCGAATCGTTCTCCCGAAGGGTTGGATCACTGCTATTAACCAGATTATCATAGACAAGTTATTGAAAAGAATTTGTTAACTAGAAGCATTATAAAATGATGGAATTATCGAAATCGACGGGTGTGTGCTATTTCTTATTATTTTAATAAATTCAAGTTAATAAAATTATAATAATCAAAAAAGAGTAGTATAACAAATATAACAATATAACATAACTATCTCATAACAAATATAACAATCTATATTTCTGTTATTTCTTTACATTAATTAAAATCCCTTTCTAAAAAAGGGATGTTAAGTTGATTCTAGCAAGTATTGTTGCCTCTTTTCCGCGATGCTGGTTGGTTGTCTCGCATGTGCGCTGCGACTTGCTTCATTCGTGTTATTTGCAACTGTCAAATCATGAAATTTTTGACAGTTTGAAAATTTGTGAAAGAAAAAGTTAAAGTTAAGAAAGAAAAGTTAAAAAAATTGGAAAACGTCCATAAATAAAAGCGAGCGCGCAGCGCACGCCTGTGTTGTTCTATTCTATAGCATTTGTAAAATTGTGATCTCAGACGTTTTTAGGCGCTAACTTTTTAAGAAAGCATTTTTCGACCCATGTTTATAGGACTTTTTGTTCGGAATTAAATTATCTTTCAAATGAGATCCAAATGATTGTAGTTCGTTCCATAGGTTTTGAAATAAGCCAGTTAATAAACAATTTCAAATGTGCCGAAAAGTAATTTTTGAGCAATTGACGGTTGCTCCAAAATCTATGGAAGGAACTACATGAACTTTGATTTCATTTGAAAGAGAATTTAATTCTCTACTTTTGTTTCGGTATTTTTTGTTAAAAGACGCATACTTTTCTTGATATTTGTGAAAATGTAAAAAATAACCGTGATTTTAGAGGTTTTTGAGCGCTATATTATTAAATTCATTGACAAAATATCCATCCGTATTTTGTGAAACTATTACTACTCCTGTATATATATGCAGAAATTTATTTCATAACAAAATAACGACAAATGCAGATGAATACATTCGACAAATATTGAATAATCAATCTTTGTTGAATTTTTAACATTTAATCTTATCCAAATACAAGACGAATTATTTTTATGCTCTTTCCTGAAGAATTGTAAGTTCTTAGCATTTATATTTAACGCCAAGTTATACCTTAACCGAATAAACAACTTTCATTTCACTATTATTTCTTTTCCTATAACCTTTTTTATAGAATTTCTTTTATAAAAATCGTAAAAAAATATCAATTTATTAATAAATTTATTGTAAAGAGAGGATTAAATTTCAGGGCAAAGCAAGAAGATCTCGAGAAGCGAGATAATCAGAAGATTTGCATAGAGTACAGAACATTATTAATTCGACGAATTGCAACCATAACGAAAACTGTCAATTTATCATTTGCAATTGCATGATGGTTACGAAGCACTTAGGTTTCTTTTAAAACAACACATAGTAGATGATATACATATATATATACAAATGCAAAAAAAGAATTATGTTTATTTATCTTTTCACACAAAGACAATCATCTTCATCAAATTAATTATCCTTAAAATATTACGACATGGGCATGTTATAAAATTTTATGCGAAAATGTATTAATGATTATTATAAACCTGGTATACATTATGTGTCAACGATTAGACGGCATTTTTTATTAAGAAAAATAATTCGTAAAATGCTTAATTGCGAATCGATAGTTATCTTTATAAACGGAATTTTCAATAAGAAAGAAAATATCAAAAGTTTAAAGGTATCTTCTTTTTTAACATTGATTGATTTAAATAATATTTTATTATTTATTTTATATTGTATATTTACTATGTATTATGTTTGATTAAAAATATATATTTTTAGTCATTTATTAATCTATCTTTTATTTCTCAATAACTGCACTGAATTCAAATGAGAAAAAGTAACTCTCCAAAAGTTTGACCCCCCCCCCCCTTGCTCCCCCGCCATCCTGTACATACTTTCGAGATAAATATTAAGAAGCGAAATCTTTTTGCCACTAAGGAGCTATCCAGATTACGACTTGAAAGTAATAAAGTCTGCAATATTGCAGAAGGATATATTAAGCATGGCTAATCGAGCTTCTCCATAATCGATTAACCCCGCTTAAATCCATTCAATTCAGCGATCCCTCAAGAACGTCTCGCTTGTAAGCGCAATAATTTTTTTTTCTACCTCGCGTCTTGCGAAAACTAGTCTAGTCGCGACTAGAAAACATTGTTCTCGAACATAATTTACACCATGGCGTAGTCGATTGGGCGTCGTCGTATATCGATGGGAGGGCAAGTATCGGGAGCTATCGCCGACAAGCCCGTCCTCGGGACTGCACGAGTCGGATTTTCCCTCATAGATCGTTTTTCGCTTGCGCATATCGATGTGTTGCTTTTTTTTTCTTCCAATCGCCAGATAGAAAAGGAGCTCATCCGATAGATTGAGCTCGCCCGCTTCAACATAAACATCCATATTCTTCTTTGCCAGGTTAGCAACGCTTGCATCGTCAACTATGTATTAGGTGTACAACTTTGCTTCCGCCGTTTTTTTTTTCCCGAAATTCGAAACTTTATTGTAAAAAACTGGTTATACATTGTGAAATTGTTTGTTGAGTCACTCCCAATGATCGTGCCAATTCTATTTGACTTTGACTCGAGTCTTCATTAAGTAATGCCGCCAATTCTGCATCTTCGAAAACCTTCTCTCTTCCACCGCTATGCCGGTCTTCGACGTGAAAATCACCGTTCTTGAAGCGTTGAAACCACTCACGACACGTTCTTTCACTAATAGCGGCTTCACCATAAGTATTTGAGAGCATTCGATGAGCCTCAGCCGCAGATTTCTTCATATTGAAGCAGAAAATTAAAACCTCCCGCAAATGACGAGAATTTGGCTCGTAAACTGACATTTTCAATCGAGAATAACTTTATGATGCAGACACAAATCGACTAATGTTTCTATGGGGTTATGTTGACAGATGCCCAAGTTTATTGCATGACGTCTACGATCTATTTATTTCGACCACTACTGACCGCTAAAGCCATCTATAGGAAAACGGCGGAAGCAAAGTTGTACACCTAATACCATATACAGAGTATCGGATAGTAGCATTTGGTAAACGAGAAGCGATGTTTCCGCGAAGACTGAAATAAGTTTTTTTCCGTATCAGAGTTTAATCGAACGTTGTCAATAAATCCTTCCCATAGATATAAAGTTTTAACGTCTAATGTCATATCAATTGATCGTAAAAAGATAAGAATCCGTTAGAGAAAATAATATATAACTTAAATATATCATAAATAGAGCATTTAAATATATTTGAAAATAAAGAAAAATTAATTTCTTCCAGGCTCTTACATGTTTAGATGAATAGGCAAAAACATGGTTTGTAATTGCAGCAATATTTTCGAAATTGCTGCTCTCGAAATAATGAAACAATCGAGATTCATTTTCGGAACTGCCGCGCTCTTTCGTCGATGCGTCGTCGCCACAATGAAGTTTCCCTCGCGAGATGTAGTTACCGGTGCAACATTAACGGTACGGCCTTCCCATCGCGGAAGCGAGGCGACGTCACAGAATAGCAGAGGAACATGGAAGAAAAGGCGGAATTCCGGCGCGAACCGGAATCCGATGATAATTTTGTCGCGGGATTATCATCGTCGTCCGACGGCGCGTAAAATAATGCGCGTTTAATATGAAATAAATACGAGTCCCCTCTTTCTCTCTCGCTCGATGACTCGGGAGGGGAGATAATAAGAGCCCGCGGTGTGACTGAGAACTGACACGATGTATATAATACGAAAAGTTTCTAAGAATTATCTTACCTCTTTATCATTAAATTTTGAAAATTTTTATATTTTTTGTGACAAGTAACTAACTACAGTACATTCGGGAAAAGTCTAATACAAAATTTATGTCAAGATTCAATGTTATATTTAATTGCATATACTAGTTACATCTTAGCCATATTATATATATTATATATATATATATATATATATATATATATATATATATATATATATATATATATATATTATACAAGTTTAAAAATATTAATAAAAATAGCAGTTTCATTATAATTATAATTAATAATTACATGTAAAAATAAATTCTATATAAAAAATACATAACATATAAGTAATATTGAATCTCATATGATGTTCAGCCAAAATAGAATTCTCCGATTACCTGATAGATTGAGATTCAACTTTGTTGCGACTTATTTCAATTTTCCTCATACGTGCGTTGCACGTTACGTATGAATTATATTGACACTATGACATATATAACACAGTGATCAAAGTTAGATCATATGATGGAAAATTTTTATTCTTGCATACGAAACCAAGATCAAAGTTCACGATTGCAGAGGGTATAAATGCAACAAAATGAATATTGCGTGCTAGACGAGTACGCGTACCCACATGATTATGTGTGATCGATTTTGATCGTCAAGTCTCGATACAGAAACTTTATAATATAAATTAAAATATAAATAATATTAGCCAAACGGTGAAATTTTATTATAACGCAAAATCTAACAGACAAGATTATTAAATAAAGTTCGACAAACAAAATTGCCGATCTATTATGGATTTCTTGCAAGAAGCTCAACGTCGATGGACAAAACAGCTTGGTAAGAGTATTGTTTAGAGCTATTATAGTATAATAACTGCAAATTTAATTAATAAATATTTCCAATTTTCGAGGAAAAATCCATTCACAGAAAAATTTCAAAAAAAAAGTTTTACCATTATATAAACATAAATTTTCTTACATAATAAAATATAAATAACATTTTATAATTCAATTCCTTCATTTTATATTATAATATATATTAATCAACATCAACATTCTACATTTCTGCAAATATGATCTTACTCGCAGGCTCAGATGTTACCATAGTATATCGATTATGCTCTACATACGCTGAAGTATGTTGAAGTGTAGAATTTATATATTGATTTAACTGCATGGCCTTTTCATGATCTGTTTGCACATAATTCAATACATCTCATAATTCAATATATTAATTAAATTTTCAGATCCACGAGTAGCAGATTTTCCTTTAATCCAATCTTCTTATCATGTGCCACTTATAATATTCGCCTATCTGTATTTCATACTCGGATGTGGGCCTCGATTTATGAAGAATAGGCGGCCATATTCAATGAAAACGTTTATAAAGTTGTACAATATTTTTCAAATTGTGGCAAACGCTTGGTTGATTTATGAGAGCATCGATATCGGTTTGTTCACAAACCTAAATATAATGTGTCCCATAGTTTTTGATTTCTCCTACGATTATATTCCAATGAGGGTAATAACTTACATATAAAACAGAAAAGAATATATATATATCATTGACAGTCTAATCTTGAAAGAAATTCAGTACGCATTTGTCTTTATTAAATATTACTTTGTGTTACACTAAAAAAAAAAACTCTTTTCATACTCTAAAAATTGGATTATTTTCGAAACTATTTTTGAAACGAAAAATCATCGTAGACAAAAAATTACAAAAGCATTTTGAAGCTTGAAGTTTTAACTTTAACACGCTATCAATAGTTTCAAAAAAATTTTTCATCTTTCTTATTCTGTTTTAAAAAAGAACACATTGTGTTGTTCCTTAAAATTATGTTTTTAACACTTTGCAGCTCGATAAAAAGATTTCTCGAGAAATTCAACTCAAATTCCATAAAATACAACATTTTGTCCACAAAATGTCGCTTTTTTCTAAATTTTCCTGTTGTTTTTTTATAAAGTTACACAATTTTGAAACTAAACCTATATTTTTTACAAATGGTGTTGATACTCTGCGAAAAATCATAGCAGACAAAAAATTGAGAAAGCGTTTTGAAGCTTAAAGTTTCAACTGCAACGTGATATCGAAAGTTAAAAAAAATTTTTTTTTCATATTTCTAGAAAATACAGGTTTAGCTTCAAAATCGCGTAACACGGTGAAAAAAAATCATAAGAAAATTAAAAAAATAACATTTTGTAGGAAAAATATTGTAGTTTATGGAATTTGAGTTGAATTTTTCGAGAAAAATTTTTTAATGAAGTGCAGAGTGTCAAAAATACGTAATTTTAAGAAACAAAACAATGTGTTCTTTTCTAAAGCACAGATAAAGAAAGATAAAAAAATCTTTTTAAACCACTGATAGTCTGTTAAAGTTAAAGCTTCAAAATACTTTTTTAATTTTTTGTCTACGATGATTTTTCGTCGAGTTTCGGCGGTTTGAAAATAGCTCAACTTTAGGATATGAAAAGTGCTCCCTATTTTTTTTTAAGCAGTGTATTTTCGTTAAAATAAAATAAATTTCGATAAGTCTTCGGTTGTTTTATTCGAAGAACAATAGTGCAAAAATTGTAAGTAAAAAAAAACTTGTTAATGGTATATATTTTTATATATCAAAGTATTCTTATTTTAATAATCAAATGAATATGTATGTCAACACATATATTATATGTATATATACCATAATGTCATAATTACGCTATTTATCACTTACAATATACTCATACATATTCGTTTAGTAAAATAATATACAATGCAAATTAATTAATACATCTTATACTGCAGGTATGTACACTTGTATGGTATTATTTTCTGTTGAAACTCTTGGATTACGTCGAAACAGCCATATTCGTATTAAGAAAGAAAAATAATCAGGTGTCTGCTTTACATTTATACCATCATATAACTACCTTGCTTTTCGCATGGTGTGGTACAAGATTTTATGCTGTTGGTCCCGGACTATTCTACTGTGTGCTGAACAATTTCATACATGTGATAATGTACACCTACTACTTCCTAGCAGCTTACGGGCCAAACGTTCAAAAGGCTATAGCACCTATGAAACAGTGGCTAACTATAGCACAAATGGTAAATGCTGCCAATTTTTCTGCACATTTGTTATGTGGAATAGTTTGTCATTTCTATTCTCTTTAAATTACCTTATTTATTCATGTTTAATTAATATCCATAATATTATCCGTAAATCTCAATACATGTATATATATATATATATATATATATATATATATATACTATATAAATATATAAATTTTATATCTTTAAAAATCTCCCTAAAAACATCATTCACCAAAGTTAATGATATATTTGTAATGTTTTCTTTATATTGTAGGTGCAATTCGTCATAATAATAATATATAGTTTGCAGAACTTTCTGCCAGGTTGCAAGAAAATGGAGCATTGGTTGGCTATACTATTCATCGGAAATATAATGATTAATTTCTATCTGTTTTATAATTTCTATCAAAAAGCATACAATAAACGCAGAGTCGCAAGTCATGATAAAGAGCCGTAAGAAAGTTAAAAATTTAACGAAGATTTTGGGAAGGACTTCGTCATCAGACATCACGTTGACGTTGGTTGGCGAAGACAATAGACACGACGAAGTACAATGTGTAGAGACGATATAACAGTCTCTGAGACACAAAAGCCGGCTGCGAACCTAATACGTTTTAAAAATTTCTTAAATAGAACTTACTGCTATTTAAAAAATGATATATTAATAAATTCTCCATAAATGTTGTATGCAATATTTATATTATAAAAGATGATAATACAACATTCAGATTTATTAAATACAAAAAATATAACACAAACTTAACTTTCACTTATAAAATATATAATATTGTAATAGCACAAACGCGTTTTAACTTTATAGGTAAGCGTGAAAAAAAAATTTTGAAGTTCCCTGTATTCCCTTTTTTTTTTATCTTCAAGTACTATATGTATCTATAAAATTTAATGAAGCTTTTGGGAAGGACGAAGTCCTATAAATATATCATTTTTTAAATAGCAGTAAGTTCTATTTAAGAAATTTTTAAAACGTATTAGGTTCGCAGCCGGCTTTTGTGTCTCAGAGACTGTTATATCGTCTCTACACATTGTACTTCGTCGTGTCTATTGTCTTCGCCAACCAACGTCACGACAGTCAACGTGATGTCTGATGACGGCGACAATGTGACGGCGCGTTTCCATAACATAACGTACTGTCATAGTGTAGTTTCCAACATAGAAACGAGGAAACTAAAATCCCTCTTCCCCGCCGCTCCGATCGATTAATAAAATTCAGCTGATGTTTGTATTATGAATGATCGAGCGCGCATTTTGATTGTATAATTCATTGTAATCGGACATTAGTATGACAGTGATATGACAGTTTCATAGCAGAATTCTAATTATTCAAAAACGCGAACTTAGGAATAGAGGAACAGAGTCCAAAGTCCTAGTTTAGGCAAAGGTGTTATCTAAGGTATGCGGAGGGAACCGCTTTTCGCCATATTATTTCCCACTATCTTACACATAAACACGTACATAGATACGTGTCTGTGACATCCTATATGTCACTATGTGAGTGCAGCGAAATAAAAAGTTAAAGTAAAATATATATGTTTCACTATGTATGTTATTTTTATATATATATAAATGGTGAATAAAGATGGTAAAATACATAATGCAAGGATGTTTTCAATTATAGATTCCGCAGCAAATAAACGAAAATTTTAAAAAATTTTAAAAAAACATTGCAACAAAATATTACAAAATTAGTTTGCATAGGTAAAAAGTTATATTAATCTTATTAATATGTAATATTTTGTTCTTATTAATATGAAAAAGTATTATTTTTGTTGATATTATACCATTGACATTTGTTGATATTATCGATTCGAAACAGTAAGTTAAGCTAAGATTTAAGTTACGCGACGTTGATGTAACTGGACCTGAACTTTTTATTTCACATATACAGATTCTACGGATTTCATCATGTGTGAAATTAGGAACAAATATAGCAACCCCCCCCCCCCCTCCTCCCGGCGCGAACGTGCCAACCCTCTTTAGCTTATGCTCCGTCCTTCTATTCCTAAGTCCGTGTTCGAAAGTAACGTGTACTTTTGGCTAATTCCGAACGAATTAAACGACACGTGGCACATGTCAATTTTGCACAAAATATATTTATTTTAAATAACATGCTGTTTATTCTCTGTTATTCGCAAGAAAAAGTGTTATTTTTGTCAATCCGACATTTCTCACCAAAAAAAAAAAAAATTTATTTAGCTCGCAATAAATTAAGATATTTCATTCAGACAGCAGGAATAATTAAGTCGTTTCTTGTGTAACGCAAGCTTACAACAATGATAAGATTCAGATTATTACAAAATAGAATCTTTCATCTTTTCTTTATATAATTTTCCACGAAGAGAAAAAGACGTCTCTCTCTCTTTCTCTCTCTCTCTCTTTGTATCTGGCACAGAGAAAATTTCATTCCTATCTTCTTTAAGTCTCTCTTTAGTTGTTAAAAGAAATGACGTTGAACTTTGTCGTCAATTGCAGGATATTCCGTTAAAAAGATCAATATCCCAAGATACGCAATACCAAAGCGTATCCTACTTAAGTAAATATTGCCATAGATTTCTCTCCCTTTCTCTCTTTCTCATCATTATTTCCCATAAATAATGTTACTACGTAAAGTATCGCTTCTAATTCATTAGATTCAATTGAAATAAATTTCTCAACTAGCAATAAACTATAAGTAAAGTTGTCGAATTGATTCGGAAAGATTCGCATGTTGCGCGATATGATACATCATAAATATTATAAAAAGCGAGATGTTATAATCTGAAATAGTGATGCGCGCATGCATTGTGAAATTTTCGAAAAAGAGATACTAGTATACGAATAATCACGTGCTGCCGCATCTTGATGCTCTACTTTGTTCCTGGCACAGTCTGTATGCACAAACTTGAACGTATCATCGGAGATCCATCGATAGATCACGTCCGTGAGATAAGAAACGATTGGTAGCGTACTGAGGACAGAGAAAGAGAAAAAGGGAGAGAAAGAGATGGAAAAAGAAAGGGAGAGAAAGAAAGGATGAAAAAAATCGGCCAGAGATCGCGAAAAAATTTATCTCCTCATCGAAAGGTTTGGATAGATTCATGAACCTTATCGATTGCTCGGTTAAGAAACGACATAAAATATTTTCTCGCTACGCTAGCGAAATATAAACTCGTCGTCCGTGCGTACAAAATGGCGCATTCTATATAGCCAGCGGCGTGTATATCTCTCTATCTAGTTCATTTTTAATTAAATTATTTAAAAACATTGTAATAAAACAAAAGTAAAAAAAAAAATCGTTTTCTTCACAAGAAATAATTTGTGACTTTTTATGATGAAAAATTTTTAACTTGTTTAAATGAGAAAAAAAAGGAAAGAAAGAACACAACGGGAATCAGAACAAAGAAAGGAAAATATTTGCGGGAAGTCTTACGTGCTTCTGTAAACGGCGGCGAAACGGAATTCGACGTAAAAGAGCACATGCAATTTCACGATTGATTACGCAAGTTTTATAAGTTCATTCCGAATATCGCGGGATTGCAATATCGCAAAAATAAAGGACGCCAATAGTGGCCCGCATCTTCGTCATCATCGTCTCTGCCATAAAAGAGAGAAAAAAAAATAAAATTAATAGTCGGTAGTAATGATATGTAAATAATTATCGTCATCATTCGAGAGATGTATCAGTAAAACTTGGCTGCAGGACAATTTCGAATTTCCCCAATCGAATGAGCTTGTCAGTCGCTTTATAAAATTTAATTCAGAATTATTCCCATCTATTCCCTTCTCCCTATCTGATCAAAAATTTCATTTCTGGATACGTGGACCGGCAGTAACCTTTGGCACTCTTATTATATTAATCTGATCCCTATCACGAAAAATCAGATTCGGATATATTATGTAATTAAGTATTTGTATGTATTTATGTGTGTATACTGCATATCACGCAAGTGGCAGATGATAAGCGTTGTCATTTCCGCATTACTAAACGAATGCCTACATTAACCTATATTATCATAGTTAATACAAACTTACGTATGGTAAATATGCATAAAAGGTTATACCTCACCGATTTTATCGCCACTTAAATATGTTGCAGAGGAGTGTTGAAGAAAGTTTGTGTATACTGTAACAATCTATTATTTTTTTATTGAAAAAAGCTTACGACTTTAACGCGTGAGCGGGGGAGAAGCAGGGCCCCTCCCCCTGCAACCCCCATCCCGAAAAAGTCCACCCAGAAGTTACAATTTGGGTTATATAACGTAATCCAAACCAAATTTTAGTTTTAAATCAGAAATAGGTTTGGATTAGAGGTTATATCTTCCGGAAGTGGAGCCTCCCCGTAGGGGAAATAGTTTCTGTAATTCATCTTTAATTTATTGCTTCTATTATATTTATCATTTTTATCATATATATTATTTAATACAATATTATATTTATTGTAGTTCTTATTTATTATTATTTATTATTATTATAGACAAGCAAATTTGGATGTCGCACTTAGGGAAATTTTAAAATGGATGTCTGCTTTGGCAAAAGGAAAAACGATAGCATTTGTCGAAAAGATCCCGTAGAAACGACCCTCCTTAAGCAGAGTAAGAGCCTTATTATTTTCATGATCGATAGCTCGGGAGCGAGCAAATTCATCCTTGGCGGGGACTCCACCGCAAAATACGGTTTCATCTCATTTTGCTGTTGGATATGCTATGATCCGAGGTAGATTCCGCGTCTAAGAGAGGTCATCGCTTCGAGGAGATCATGAGGCAGAGTCGCCCCACGTTCCAGCGGACGTGACCGTCCAGCTGATCGAAGAGAAAATGACAACGCAACCGAATGCCTTCGGTTATTTGGTTGTTGGCTTCCCTCGGGACAAAAGGCAGGTGATTTTGTAGCTATTTTATGCTACTTAAGAGAGCGAACGCGAGTCAAGGGAGCAACAAAGACTTCCAAATATTCGCGGCAATCAGCGATAAGTGAGAAACAGCGATTACAGCGAAAAAAATGAGAATAAAGAATTAATTAGCCATAGTGTATGCAACTTTGTTAATTGTGCGATTCATATTCAACATGCTAAAATTATATTTGTTTTTCTCATTTTTTTCATTTTCAATTTTCTGTTTCTGTACTGCTTCTGATAGTCTGCGGCCATACAATTCTAAAATGGCGAATGAAAATTACAATTTTATATTCAAATAGCAAGATTATAAATCATTTTCAATATAAATTATTCAATTATAAATATAAATTATTCGATTGTATCAAAAAAAGATAAAAAAATAGTTTTTATAAATTTCTTTTGTCTTACAACAAATATAAATAAATAAATGAAGAGCGTAAAAGAAATGTATGAGTGGAATTAACCGATTCCTATACGAAAGAAAACAATTTTTACGAGAACCGTGCTTCCATCGCGAGTTAACAAATTTCTGATTGTCAATTTTTCGTGGAAACGTGCGCGGAATATCGCGGGCATACTGCCGTGTCCAGACATGGTCTTTCGTGTTCATTCAACCATTTCCTCTTTTTCTTTCGTTCGTTTCCGGCTCTCGTTCTGCGCCAAAACGATGAAACGGAAATTGCTATGAGACTTCGAAGAATGGATCCTTAGCGCGTTAGTTTGCTTGCAAATTCACACTTTCTGTTTCAAACAATTTTATTTGGTACTTTAATAATCGTGTGTCGCTTTTACGTAATTTTGTAAAAACACACACGTGTTAATTCTTTAAAAAAAATTGCATTAAAATGCATTAAATTCTTATTTCTTAATAATATATTAAATTTAAATGAGTTTGATGATCTATAGTCAAAATCAATAAAAGAATGATATTCATCTGTGAAAGGTAATATTCGTATAAGCAATGTTGAATCAGTAACATTAAGCAAACGCGGAGTAGTGCATCCGCATCTTAAGACAAACCTAGTACGAGGTTTGGACACGGAAGGATCGTAATCCTCCGATGACCGCATGCCGATTCCCATTGGAGCGTCTCCTGCTGACCGCAAACGATTCCACCGGGTGTCCCGGGAATTTCGTCCGGCGGTTGCATTCTCGACAGTCGATGGGAAAGGCGGCGGCTGGTTTCTCAGCACCTAAATCAATTAAATATCTCGCAGTGACCCGCTCGCTCGTTCGCGGTCACTTGCGTTGGCCGTCACTATTGACATAGTTCTCACCACCCATGATCGTGCGGCCGCATTTTCCGCATATGGTCGATAAAGAAACTTATGTGAGGCGATAATAATGTATAGAAACATTCAGATAATCAAATAGATATCATTTCTACGATTTTTAACATTTCGCATCCCGTAACGTAAATAAATATAAAATTTAGATAAAGACCGATGCAGAGATTATATTTTTAATTTATATATTTCCCTAAATGAAATAAAATTCTAAAATGGCATTCCTTAATAAGACGTAAATCACATACTCGAATAAGAAGAAAGGATATGGTATGTTAAAAATGTCATACTATCGAAAAAACAAAAAAAGTTTTTAATTTTAATCTAATATTTTTTACAATGTCGATTTTATAGTTTTTTAGTTTTTACAATCCCATAAACATTTATATTTTGTAATATGTTTTCTTCCAAATGTAAATTCAAAGAAAGATATATACGTCGATAAAAAAAAGTATTAAAAGAAAGGACTCAGATGATTTTGGAATCGTTAGTTGTTTTATTAAAATAAATTTTATTAAAATAAATAGTATATCTAAGACGTTAATAATAATTCAACCACAATTAGAGAGACGCAGCAGTCTAGTTTCAATTTCATTCAAACTTCATCGGACGAGGCATTGTGGATAACAATTGGAAATTCGATGCGATTTCATGTAAATTTCTAACAAAGCAATAACCACGTCTTTGAATTGGCCACGCGAATATTACAAAATTGACGCTTAAAAACTATGAAAGTTTTCAGGTAATTTTCACGAAAGAATCTCCATTGGCTTGCTTTTCTGTTACCTTTGATCATTTTTTATTTTAGATATACACATATAATTGCAGTGTTGCAAAGTCGAATCATTGAAAATGATAAAGTACATTTACTTTTTAATGAATAATGATTTTCAAAATTTTTTAATTGATTCACTTCAAAAAATCCTTGCAGTATGTTATATCTATATATTAATCTCATAATTAAAAAAAAAAAAAAAAAAAAAAATTGTCTCACTAATGACTTGAGTTCAGAGACCAACGGAAAACTTTCAAGGTATTCATTCCATGGCAACAGTTACGTCACACAGCTTATTATCATACATTATACCTAAAGGAATGAATATCAAAGTTGAGCATATGTCAAGCCATATGACCTTGTGAGATCTCCGTTAAGGCATTCAAAGTCACAAGAGAAAAAAATGCAACATCTCGATAAAGTTCAATTTTGGCGAATTAAATGTAACATGAGTAGTCTCGTTTCCATCACTAGCCGTAAAGAACTTTCAATTACCCTTCCTATTCATGTTTCACTCTATTCGAGAACTTTACCCCTATCTTTCACGGAGGGGTCTCTCCTTTCCGCTACACTTGCCCTATTCATCGCTTGGTTACGTAATCGGTTCGGGCAGAAGCCATTAGCACTACCTTCTCTCACGAGATAGTTCGTCAGATATGAAGTTCACGTCTCGAATTATCTATGTACATTTCCAACAGTTCACTAATCGATGTATATCAATTAAAAAGATATTTATTTCGAATATATAAAAACATATCGGCGCATCCGAAATCACATGTGTATGTGTGTGTGTTACAATTTATTTATATTTATTTATAATTTATTTATGATATTGCTATTATATAAACCAATATTAATGTAAAAATTATTATTTATGATTCCACTTCAAAACAGGTATTAACATAATTTAAATGCCATTTCCTACATTACGAATGCCATTTCATTAGATCGCTTGTTATTTATGTCCATTTTCATGCGTCTACGTCTGCAACATCGAGTTCCAGACGTATCGAAATTACGGCGACCTCAATTATTGCTCCGAATATTAATCGCTCGAAACGCTTGTCGCGACGTATGAACTAGAACGGATCGATTGCAATGCGACAAAATCAGAAACGCGATTGTGGAAATCATCAACGATGCGGTCACCCACGGAGAAAATAATTGCGACAATTATTGCGTCCACGGCATCACCGCTCAAGTATGTCCCATAATACGAGCAAGTGCTCTCAATCACGGAGCGTCCCGGAGAGCGTATAACTTCCATGAGCTCGTTCGCGAAATGCGCCCGCACGAGGAACGACGATTAAACCGCCGAGAAATTTATGAATCTGAATTAACGATAAGAGACGATGCTGGTGCCGCTAGCGACCGGTAAACTTGGCTTAGCTTAATTATTACTAGGAGCGCGCACTAAGAGCGCGAAGAAGTCGTATGCAAATGGAAGAGCTATTAATTATCATTGAATCTCATTTCGCGCTTTCCTTGACGTCGACGCTCTAATCGAAAAAAGAGGCTAGGTTTTATTCGCTGATATAGTACATTTCGATTCGTCAATTCTCAACAATTTGATTAAAATGCAAACAAGAAGCAATCATAATGCCGATGTCATTTTTAGTGACGATAGTAGACATTTCAATTATTTGATTCAATAAAACACGACAATGGCTTATAATAAAGAAAGGTCATCTCCAGGTAAATATAAGTTTTTATTTTATATATACAATATATATATATACAGGGTGTCCCATTTTAATCTCCTCAGGCAAATATCTCAAAAACCAAGCTCGGAAGAGAAAAATGTTTCAGACAAAAGTTGTTTGGTTTCGGGAGGGCCATAAGATGGTGACAATGATTTAACCTTGGAAAATCATTTGAAGATCACGTGAAGGTCAACTTTAAAATCTTAAATGGAAACCCCCATTTTTTATTTAATACTTTTGTAGCTGACACAGAGAGCTTTCCAAAAAACTATAATAAAGTATTTTTTTATTAAGTACTTTTTGAGTTATTTTATATTTTAATCTGACATATTTTGATATAAAAAATTAAATATCTCGTAAAATATTTAGTTTTTGATAATCTTACCGTAATACTTCTATGTACAGAATAATGAGACAAATTAATTAGTGCCAAAAAATAAAATTGTTTTTAAGAAAATTATTTACAATGTATTTTTTTAAACAATTATTTGTTTTTTTTTTGGCACTAATTAATTTGTCTCATTATTCTGTATATAAAAGTATTACGGTAAGATTATCCAAAACTGAATATTTTACGAAATATTTTATTTTTTATATCAAAATATGTCAGATTAAAATATAAAATAACTCAAAAAGTACTGAATAAGAAAATAGTTTATTATAGTGTTTTGGAAAGCTCTCGAGGCAAGCTACAAGAATACTAAATAAAAAATGGGGATTTCCATTTAAGATTTTAAAGTTGACCTTTACATGACAGTACTCTGCGTTGATACCACTGCTTT